>NC_053435.1:46665617-46938391 GCF_007990345.1 Gossypium hirsutum | reverse complement strand
TTAAAACAGAAAACTTACCTTTAACACATCCCCGCAAAACATCTCAAAAAAACCATTTTCAAAATACCCTTTTTAGGCCTAGTTTCCAAAAACATTTTTGGACTGATCTCAGCCGAGTTGTTGCAACTTAGCTCTGATACCACTAATGTAACACCCCAACCCAGCCAGACGTTATGGACGATCTGACGTGCCACATTGAGTTGAAACCCACGTTCCGTTTTAGTGTTTTAAAAACCATATATTTGTTGAGTTAACAAGGTGTATGGAGTTGGGCACCAGGTAAGTATCCGAGATAGAGGAGGTGAGCCATGAAGGCTGCTAAGTACCAAGCTCTTGATTGGATCCCATCTAGACTGCCATACCAAGCCAGTGTTATATCGAGTTAGATGTAAGTACGACTTTATAATCGATTAATCGTGGAACTCTTTGAACAAGTATCGTGAAACACGTCAAGCAGCCATTAATAATATCACCAGTTTGAATATTAAAATACCCAGTACGGAAAATGGCCTTATACACCATAATTAATTGAAGGGAAACTAATGAAAACCAACGCTTATTTAAAGTCCAAAGACAATCACCGTGGCTACTCTGAATTCCTCCGGCCCAGTCCCCAATCAAGGCTCACCTGCAAGGTTAGGAAGGGGGTGAGTTTGGAACTCAGTGTGCAACAAGCCCTTTCAGAGCCCAAAACATAACAGCCTGTTGGGTCTAAGCCCAAAACCAATCTCAACATGTACTGGGCCATAGCCCTTTTCATATTTCATAATTCATACACTGGGCCGAAGCTTTCATATTCATATACTGGGCCGAAGCCTTTACTGTAACGGTACGGCCCAAGGCCCTTTTTGTCATATAATGTCAATGAAAATGCAACCCATTGGGGAGGCTACTCACCCACCTCCCTGATCTCCACCCATACCAACCACACCCATGTGGGAAACTGACCCACCCCGCCATAACTCTCCACTGGCAGCATGGCTGCTTTCATATAACTGGAGGCCTAGCCTCTTTTAATACTGGGGCAAGCCCTTTTTACTAACTGGAGCATAAGCCCTTTATAACTGGGGCATAGCCCTTTTAATAACTGGGCATAAGCCCTTTAATACTGGGCATAAGCCCTTTTGCACTTCCTCCATCCATAAACACCCAACCTATGCATTTATGAAATTCGTGTGCATATCATACATATCATGTGCATATCATACATTTCATGTGCATATCATACATTCATGTTTATCAAATCCCATGCATTAAGTTCATATATAACCCTAGGGGTAAATGGTCATTTTACCTAGGGCAAATGGTCATTTCATATTTTAAGGTAATCTTGTAATTTTACCAAAATTAGGGTTTCCATGTTCGTTAACGGTTACAACAATTCATAGGTGCAAACAGTGATTCTGGCCCATTTTAGCGAAAACGAGTTATTGGGCCAAAACCCTTATGGCCCTATTTAGCCGATTCTGTCGTCTAGGCCCATTTAGCCTATATCCATAACAGTATTAACAGTCTTAACATGCAATTTAATAGATTTCCATTTCCTACCAAATTTACCCAAATGGGCCCGAAAGCCTATTGGGCCCTAATTCAGCCCCTCGAGGCCCAACTTACCGTGAACGCCAAAACACGCCCTTACCGTTTCCATTATTCCCGATCATCATCTCATCGATTCTAACTAACTAGTGAGCGTTCGCTTGCTCACAAGTCCTCAAATGCCAGAATTTTGGCATTTCGGCTTTTCGGCATTTATCGCTTTAAGCTATGAAAAGGTTCGTTACACACCTGCTTGGCGATATTCCTCGACGAGATCTCCACACGATTTCTCCTATAATCCATTGTTAATAATCAGCTTCCCATAATTGAACCAAACTCAAATCATCTATACTAATACTTACACAATCGGCCACCATCCATAATGGCCTTAGGAATCTTACCTTTGTCGCGATTGATGACTAGGTCTAGCCACTCCGGTGATCCAAGCTACTCCAAGTCGACACTACACCTTGCTGCTCCTTCATAATAAACCAAAATATTAAAAGAAGACCCAATAAGGCCTACACCACATTCGGCCACCTCCCTAAACTAGAGGGGTTTCGGCTTTTGGCCATAGTTACACTAGGAATTTTTAGAGTTTGAACACTTACCACAGTTTCCTCCTCTTGAATCCGGATGCCTAAAGGTAAGGAATTGAACGCCAACTATTGAAAAGGAAAGAAAAGGTTGCTGGTCACAAGAATCGGCACCCACCTATCTTCACTGATTTCGGCTTTTTTTACGGTATTTCGGCAGAAGTAGAGATTAAAGAAAGAATAATAATGAGTAGAGGAAGTAATAGGCTGGATTTTGAAAAAGAAAAGGAGAAAAGATGAGAGAAGGATGGTAGATTCGGCTAGGAAGAAAAAAAAGAGAAAATAAAACAAAGGAGAAACGGCACAGCTAGATCTAATGCCGAATTACTAACCTATACCCTTCTGCCGAGTTCCCCTCTCTAACCCTTCCAAACGGCTAAGCTCTATCCTTCTCTCAAATCCCTAAATCTCTCCCTTATCCTCCTTAATCCATGCGTTGACTTGATCCAACTCTCCTCTTACAGAATCACTTAGGTTCCAACACTTACCCTTCCTGCACATAAAAATAATACTCTTATTTGCCAACACAGGGATCGATACGGGTCTTCCCTTATGCTCCACACGCCACCTTTTAGGAGCTTAGTGGCGTCACCCTTTCCACTTTACTACAGCTCTTTTTGTGATACACTTTACCCACAACTTAATATAAGGGCACCTAGCCAGACCCCTACACCTAAGTCTAAAATTTAAAAATTCAACCGGGTTTTGGCTAACTCATAAGCCTTCCATAAGCCATTTACACACCCAAATTATGAATTCCATAATCACATACCAATTTTAGAAAAATTACTTAAATATCAGGAATCGCGAAAACCCAAAATCAGGATGTTACAGTATCACTCAATTATACACACATTTATATAGCAAATTCACATACACCAACTAGATTATTCAAGCTAATTTATTTAACCAACTCACCACCCATATTTATATACAAAAAAAAAACAAATCTCCAAATAGTGCTAATTTCAAAACCGTTTACTCCCTATATCTATCACCACCACTAAACCAATTTAATACATACAATACCTAACACATATAACTTATAATTCCAAACATATAGCATTTTAATCAAAATAGGTTTAACCATACCTAATATAATTAAATTCGAACTTAAAAATAAAGCCATCTCCAATACCTAATATATTTACCACAAATCAAACCATAATCAAACATATTCGCATATTTCAAATCAAGATCATAAAACATTATAGCTAAGCACACATAAAAACAAATTTAAACATAAATAGCAGCCATTTTCGCATGGCCTTAGTTACATAACCAAAATCGAACATTTCAAAAATTTGTTCCAGCCTATACATGCCATAATACGAGTTTGATATATTTAAATACCGAAGCTGTAGATAGTGTGATAGACTTTGCTGATGATCCCCGAGCTTGTAACTTGAATTCAAAATCTATAAAACAAGGTAACATGTATACACAGAGTAAGCTATTATAGCTTAGTAAGTCATAAGCAAATATTCATCACGATAAATATATCAATTGGATTAAACCAAACCACTTATATAATTATAACACCTTTAAATTCATATATGTAAAGTTCATATTTCAATAATATTCATTCGTAGATACCACTTGGCCGAATGCTCATGTAACTAATTATCATTAATATCATTTAATTTCCACCACCGAATAATCATCACTAACCTAGTTCACAATCCAAAACACATAAGCCCATGTATCACAATATGATTTCATATGTACAGGTTAATTATGTAGCCGAATGTGTAAAATCACACATGCATATAATTGTAACTCATCCAATAATATTCACAAGATCGAATACACTTACCTCATTTTAATTATTAGAAAGCTAATACATACCTGTATATTTATCTCGTTACACACTCGAACATAGCTTATCTTTGCCGTTGAACTGTTCGGAATTGGATAGGACACTTGGATATCCACAAAAATCGTACAATGCCAATGTCCTAGACGTGGTCTTACATGTAGCCACAAATCGATGCCACTGTCCCAGACAGGGTCTTACTCGTAACACATATCGTAATCACATATTGATGCCATGGTCTTACTCGCGCATATATATCGAAATCCTATGTCATGACATATGTATCCTAACTATTCCTAAGGTTCATACGGGACTTTCGGACGTCGTATCTCGGTCGAATCATATTCGTAAACATAGTTCCCAAACATTTTCACATTCGACTATTACTTATACAAATTCATAAAAGTCAAAATCAGCATTATACATTCACATATATTTAAAATTACGATATTTATTTGCTTATAAACTTACCTCAGACAACGAAAAACCGGTATGAATCGACTAGTCGACAACTTTTGACTTTCCCCGGTCCAAGTCTGATTTCTTTAGTTCTTGATCTAACATATTCAAATTAAGCTCATTCAAAATATTTTCATTCATTTAGTCCAAAACACATAAATAGGTAAATTACTATTTTACCCCTCACATTTACAATTTTTACAATTTAATCCCTATTGCATAAACACAAAATACACAAATTTCTCTATACTTATGTTGGGCTGAATTTTACCCACTCTCAAACAAGTCCATATATTCAATTTATTTCACATTTTAGTCCCTCAAATTTTTATTTTTTGTAATTAAGTCCTAATTACTCAAAATCATCAAAAACTCCAATACAAAATAGGTTAATCTAAAACATATCTTTCATTTTCATCATCAAACAACAAAAATCAAAAGTTATCAACAATAGCACAACTCAAAATATTCCTCAAAATCAAAAATTAAAGCATGGGTCTTGAAGATTTCTAAGCAACAATCTCAAAAACGTAGAATTTATCAAAACCAAGCTAAACTCATACCTTAATTAGACACCAAATTGGCCGAACCCTAGCCTTGTGTTCTTTCTTTTTATTTTGTTTAGTTTCGGCAAATGAAGAACAAATATAACTAGTATGTAAACTTTATTTTATGTCTTATATTATATATGTTTTTTATAATAGTTTATAATATTAGTTTACAAAATAACCTTAATTAATTCATACTAAAACATTATAATATAACCCATTACCGTCCACTAAAAAATTATGGGCTATTTACAACATGAATGCCTCAATTTAAAAAGCCACTAACTTTTTGACCCTTATACTTTAAACTATCAAATTTTCTATTTACATGATTAAGTCCTTTTATTAAATCGGACACTCAAATGATAAATTAAATCACAAAAATTTCACAGATATAATTCATACAAAATAAACACAGAAAATAATTTTAAATATTTTTCTGACTTGGATTCATGGTCCCGAAACCACCATTCTGATTAGGATCTAAATCGGGCTGTTACGTAGATGTTGTGTATTGGAATTACAAGGTAGTTGGGAAAGATACTTACCGTTAATAGAATTTGCCTACAATAATAGTTATCAGACAAGTTTGAAGATGGCACCTTATGAAGCATTGTACAATCGTAAGTGTCGGACGCCAGTGTATTGGACTGAACTCAAAGAAAATCAGATTTACAGAGTTGATATAATTAAAGAAACCGAAGAAAAAGTGGAAGTGATTCGAGATTGTTTGAAAGCTGCTTTAGTTAGACAGAAATCCTATGCGGATTTGAAATGAAAAGAAATCGAGTTTCAAGTCGGCGTTAATGTATTTTAAAAGTGTCTCCATGGAAGAAAGTTCTTAGATTTGGTCGGAAAAGCAAGTTGAGTCCGCATTTTATCAGACCGTATGAGATAATTGATAGAGTTGGATCGGTAGCATATCGGTTAGCATTACCTCCTGAATTAGAGAAGATTCATGATGTGTTCCATGTATCTATGTTACATTGGTATCGTTAGGATCTTTCACATGAAATTTCATCGACGGAAATTGAGCTACAACCGAATATGACTTACAATGAAGAACCGATTAAGTTTTAACTCGAGAGGTTAAACAACAAAGAAATAAAAGTATCGCTCTCGTAAAAGTAATGTGGCAAAATCACGGGTAGAAGAGGTTACATGGGAGGCCGAGGAAACTATGAGGAATCAATACCCACACCTGTTACCGGTAAGATTTTCGGGGATGAAATCCCTAAAGGGGGAGAGTTGCAATATCCCGAATTAAGGCCTAATCAGAATAGTGGCTTTGGGACCACAATCCGAGATAGAAATAATTATTTTATAATTATTTTGAGGTCGGCGATATGGTTTCATGATTGTGTGAAATTTCGTGAAGAAATTCTATGCATAAAGTGTTTAATTTGAAATTAGGGACTAAATTGAATAAGTTACAAAACTTGCATTCTAGAAGCTTTTAGTATGAAATTGCTTTGGAATATTAATTAGGAGTCTTAAATAGTAATTTAACCAATTTCTAAAATTTTAACAAAATGGGCTTGTACATGAAAAATTACAAAGTAAGGCATTAAGGGCATTTTTGTCATTTGGTCATATAATCATTAAAAGGGAAAAATAACACAAAATTGGCTCATCTTCTCCATAAGGGCTACTGAATTTTTCTTGTCCCCATAGCTAGGGTTTCAACATTTTCAAGCCTTGATTGTAAGTGCTTTCCATGCCTTATGCTCTTTTCGATTTTAAATCTAGAAAGCATGTTCTATCATTTTCTAGCAATATTTGAGCTAGGATGCATGTATGAAAATTTACCCATGTGTGACATAATTGTATTTTGATGAATAATGAAGGAATATGATGGTTTGATGTGTGTTTAACAACTTTTACCTAGTAGTTTTATGTTAAAACACCTAAAAAGGGAGTTAATTGTAAAAAGGGTAAAATTGATGGTAAAAATCTGATTTTAGTGTGAAATATGGATTTTTATGGACACTAGGAAATTTGGCTATGCCTAGATCTCATGGGAAATGCATGTAACGCATTGTACAAACTTAAGGACTCAATTGTAAATAATTGAAAAGCTAGGGGTAAAATGGTAATTTTTATCCGATCTCGTATTAGGGGCTGTTTTGATGAATGTATATATTGAATAAATTAATTTGTCATTTTAGATCAAGAGAAACAAGATTCAAGTTGTGATCGAGGGAAAATAAAGTTTATGAGGAATAGGCTCGATTTCTAACATTTTGTACCGAGGTAAGTTCATGTGTAAATGTAGTAACATAATTGTCATTTTAAGTAGTTTAATATTATTTATATGATATGATGATTATTATCATGAATATTATGCTTTGTGGATTATTATTTAGTAATATGCAAATTATGTGAGCTACTTGATAAATATGAAATGCTACCAAGTATCGGTTCCGACATTCCGTGGAAGACGACAAAGATGTGTGATTAAGGAAAATCTCATTTGAACCTTGGGATAGATTAGGATACAAGTGACATGTCACTAGGATATTGAGTTCCGAGCTCGTTGAGTTGAGTCCGAGTTCGTGAGATGTAACTAGGCATCCGAACTCGTTGAGTTGAGTCCGAGTTCACTTATGGATTCGAACGCCCAAGCTCGTGGAGTTGAGTCTGAGTTCGCTTATGGGTGGGTTACATGGTAGCTTGGCTACATAATTTCCACAGGCTATTGAGTTTTTTTAGCTACGGGTATGGCACTTATGTGCATGCAATCCGTGTATCCAATTATATTCCAATGTGTTCAACGGGTGAATTTTAAGTGAATAAGGAGAATACTTAAGACGAAGGTGACATGTTGGTAAGTGTGGTGAATGAGAAAATTAGACAGGTATGCGTTTAAACCCTCAGGTTGAGAACTTGGCATGATGAAATCGTGGTAAGATAGTAAATGCAAATGTAACATGAATGTCTTGGTGATATTACGCAAATGATGTTTTATGTTGGATTGCATGATTATGTTACTTGCTATTTACATGTGAACTTACTAAGCATTTATGCTTACTTCCTCCTTTCCATTCTTTGTAGTTTTGACAAGCCAGCTCGAAAATTGGGAACGGTCGGAGGCTCGCTCACACTATCTGTGGACCATTTTTGGTATAGTGGCTTGTATATTTTTAGTATGGCATGTATAGCACTATAATCATTTTGTGTATATGATATTATGATATGACTATTGGGTGGTAAGCAAATGTTTGGTAATGATTAGCCATTGGAATGGCTAATCAAGATCATATTTGGTGTTATGTATGCTTAATGTGCTATTTAATCCGTGGAAATTCATAAAAAGGTGAAATTTGCTATAAACAGTATCATACAACAACAATGACGTGAGTTTGAAAAATCACTAAAATAGTATAGACAGAATTAGATGGTGAATAAATATGTAATTGAATCTTATTGAGCCTATTTCATATGGAAGAAACAAAGCAGGTAAATGAGCTGTATTTTATGAGAAATTTGAGTTTTTGGTGGAACAGGGTTAGAGTGATTTCTGAATCCCATTTTCTAACTTTAAAAATTCACTAAAAATTGTACAAAAATAATTAGGAGTCATAATTTATATGTATAGGTTTCTTATTGAGTATAATTTTAAGAGAAACAAACGGAATAGTTATCTGAAATCTTTACATAGAGAAAAGTGATTCGTAGTGAATAGAGGTTAGAGCAATCAAACATTGAAGCAGGGGAAACTTTATCTAATAAACTGTACTAATTGGCCGAACCAAAAATTTTGGAAAAATTCTGTAAATAGATATATGATTCTAGTTTCAGGGAAAATTTATGGATTTAAATTTCGAGTTTTGTAACTCGAGATATGATTTTTTAGCTACTGTGACGCAGATGAGCAGTTTATTACGAAAGGTGAAATAAATTGTTTGAAATTGTTTAAGTGATAAAGTAAGTCTATTAACGCCTCAAGCTCGACTCCGGCGATGGTCTCGGGTAAGGGGTGTTACAGTTTCTGTATCATACTTATAAGAATAAAATTTCTTCATTTCAGACTGTACGTCTATTTAACCGTAATTGCACAACATTATTCCCGGACCAGAGAATAAACTTAATGCACATAAATTAATTTACCTTTACTGATAATAGTTCTTTACACAAAGATTAGAGAAATCCAAATACTAGAATTCCCACACTTCCATGATTGAACTAGAAGCATAATCATAATAGAAATTATTACCACAAGTCAAAGAATATACTTAAAGCTTAGCCAAATTTGATAATTCTCAAAATAAGAATGATAGGAAAAACCAAGATAAAGAATTCCAAGATATAATATCATACTAGAAATCCGAGAATATAACCCAGAAGAATATAATAAGGAAGGTTTGAAAAAAATCCCTTAGATTTGATAAAGAAAACTAGAAAGAAACTGTTGTCTATATGCTCTGGAATTCCATCATAACAGAGATAATATATTTCCCGCATATCTATATATATATAACCATAATCAATAGAAACATCAGAATGGTATCACCTAAATTTTCACCATCGACTTCCTTCCGGCATATTAGAAAAGAATTCCAAAATATAAGAAATGTTGATCATAACTAACTGGATTAATAGAGCATTCCGTCTAATATCCCAGTCTAACATTCTCATCCTGTAAAAGTTTCACTAGGAATGGACAACCATACATATTCCCAATGATAGAGGAAAATACAGAATATTCAGAAGAGGGAGATAGCCATAATTTTTTTATTTTTTTAATTGAATTCGTCATACTCAGACATCCTTGCAAATCCACATCATTCCTCTGATTAATTCTATCCTCACTAATCCCTTAATATTCCATTATTGCACTCTTTAGTTTCACATTTGCAAGCTTATACTATAAATCACTCGCGAATCTCATCATATAACTCTATTCTGGTAAGGGGGTGAAGATTGTAAAGCCTCTAAATTTTCGACTCTCACACATATACACACTTAACAACAACACAGTATCATGCACATCGATTCAAACATTTCAAATTTCTAACTTGTTATGAACACACTTTCACATATCTTACTAAGACATGCAACTTTATTTCATATGAATACTAGCCAAACATCAGTGAACTTATCACAATATAAATTTTCATTTCTTTTACTCAAATCATCATTAATATCTAATCAAGTTTCAACACTTAGCCTTATTTTACTTACCAACCTTTATCAAATTAAAGAACGTCTTACGGTCTTGAGTACATTGTTTACTTAATGCCATAGTCCAACCATGGTCTTATACTAACTCTTGTCCATTTGTGTCAATGCCGTGTCCCAGACAGGTCTTACACTGACACATATCAAGCCGATGCCATGTCCCAGATGTGGTCTTACACTAGCTTTCACAACGCGGCCGATGCATGTCCCAGACATGCCTTACATTGGCTCTCGTTTCAAAGCTGATGCATGTCTCAAACATGTCTTACACCGGCTTTCACAATATGGCCGATGCATGTCCTAGACATATCTTACACTGGCGCATATATCACCTGCACTGCCATGGTCCAACCATGTTCTTATCCGTCAATTCATAATCGAACGATCGTACTCAATTCCAGCGTTCTACTCAAGTTGTTCTTTCATTTCAATTTTCATGCTATCATAACACTTATGACATCTTTAATTCAGAGATTTAAACATAATTTCAATCACATGTACATGCTGATTACACATCATTAAATAGAAGTACTTATACACACATTCTATCATATCAAGTAAAGTTGTCTTTTCATAATCACTAGGCCAAATGAGTTAGGCACGTAACATCGTATGAATACTAACATGCATGAAAGAGCTTATCACAACTTAACTTTTCATTTCTTTCCACGTTTCTACACTCTTCAACTTATGATTATCACATATTGAGTATTAATTCATGAAAAAATCATGAATTTATTTTCATACCTTTCCAAATTTCAACATATCACAAGCAAGTTTCAATCATCTCAATATTACTTCTATCATTAACAAGATTTGCTCGGTTGGAAGTCTTTCCTGTCTTAGCAAACAGTTTCGCTAGTGCCGGGAGATATCACACTATCAAGAGTAGTACTGTGGCATATATAGCTAGACTCATTTACGCTATGTTAGTCTGAGAACTGACTAAACCATGCTCTGATACCACTAAATCTTACACCCCTCGTCCGTATCCGACACTGGGATAGGGTTCTAGGTGTTACCAGACTTAACTCAAGCATATGCATATAAAACCAGGCCATAAAATTTCTTTTAATTGAAAACTTCTCGTTCACATGCATTTTGTCCCTTAAACGGGCTCACAAGGCCAAAAACATGCTTTAGAGATAGTTCGAGACTAAACCAAGAACTTAAGAAAAACTTAGAAAATTTCATGCTTTAAGGCTCCACACGTTGTGTGGATATAGAGCACACTCCCGTGTGTTAGGGATGCACCCGTGTCCCGTACCCGTACGAAATTAATTTAAAAAATTTATCTTGCAGTGGTTTTTCACATGGCCTGGCACACTCTCGTGTGCCTGGCCTGTGTTCCCCACATAGGCTCGACACGCTTGTGTCTTAGCCCGTATCCAAAAAGCTAGACATTCTGCTGATTTGGTCATGAACAAAATTAAGCCACACGACCAAGGCACACGCTCGTGTCCTATGGCCATGTCCTTCACACGGCTGAGACACACGGCCGTGTCTCTGCCTGTGTACTTACTACCATGCATACTGACTTGAAATATTTAGGTACAGGGGACACACGTCTGGACAACACACCCATGGGAGCGGACCGTGTGTCACACACAGCCTAAACACATGCCCGTGTGCCTTGCCTGTGTGGACAAAATAAGGCTATTTTCCAAGCCTTTTTGTCACCCTTCACAACTCATGCATACACACATATTCAATGGCATACAATAGGGCATAGATGAGCACTTAAACATCCATAAGCATGTCATGATCATGGCAATTTCACATGCAACAAATATTATAGGTTTTACCTTTATCTTTACCACTTGAATACTATAGCAATCAACATGTTCTTCAAACCTCATTTTCAACACTAAGCATCCATGGTCACACCCACAAACCATTCATACCAAGGCACTAAAAACACATCATAAATAAATAGGTTTACCAACCCCATAATCAATATAAACCAATACATTTGGCTAAAGCAAATATCACACACTCAAATATTTAAACTCCTATACATGCCATAGACTCAAAGTACTTGAAATCACTTACACCAATAGCGATAGCTTGACAGTGTGATAATATCTCCGAAGAACTCCAACCTGAGCTAACCTGGAAACACTAGAGAACATGGGAAAGGAAGGGGGTAAGCTTTACACTCAGTAAGTTCATATGAAAACAATAAGCAACTGATTAACATGTTTTTCTCAATGTTCTCAACATATTTTCAAGTTCATGATAAGCTATCTTCTTGTACAATAGTCAATAAAATATTTATATCTAGAGCTAAGAAACTCCAAATTAAGTTCCGTTAATTTTATTTCAAACTAGAGTCATGTACCTTTCTACCATACAATTTCTAGAATTTTTGGATTATCCAATTACTACAGTTTATTCCTCAAATTTACCCCTGATTCACTGCCTGACAGTTCTGACCCTTTTTCACTAAAGTTTAATTATCTCATAGCACAGGACTTGAATAATGTTCCCGTCTATTTCTATTGAAAATAGACTCATTAAGGATTCTAAAAATATAAATTATAACTCATAGATATTTTTGTACAATTTATAATGATTTTCTCAAATCAAAACAGGGAATTTCAAAGTCATTCTAACTCTGTCTCACACAACTTCAAATATCTCATTATAGGAAATTCTTTTGCTTACACGGTTTTGTTATAAGAAACTAGACTCAATAAGCTTTAATTCAATATTTTATTCAGCCCCTAACTCATTTCCACTATTTTTAGTGTATTTTCAAAGTTACACACTACAGTAGCCCAAAACTGTCTAGCTAATTTACTCATTCACAATTATTGTTCACAAATTAATACAACATCATTTCATCTATCATGGTAAGAACACATAGCTATGCACCATAAGCATGGAACAATAATCTCAATGTCATCAAGTATCAAAGACTTATTCCAAATCATGCCATTTTCATAGTATTCACCAAATACTATATACATCATAGATTGTCACATATTAAGGCATTACTCATAAGTTTCGTGTACATACTTGTACAACTTGTAACATAACTCAAGTACATACTCACCAATGACTTACCTCATTGGAACCATTATCAACTCTTTCCTCGGATTTCCCGTTGAACACTTGGAATAGTAATGGATACACGAAAGATTACATATAAGTGCTATATACGCAGCTAGACCACTCAATAGCGCGTAATATATGTAGCCAAAGCTACCTAATAACATGTAGCACACCCATAATGAAATCAGATCACTCAAAGAGCTTGAATTTATGGTTTCCTAGTGACATGTCACTTGTATCCTAGACTATTCCTAAGGTTCAAACGGGATTTTCCTTTCTCATACTTTGCATCTCTATCATACTTGCTCGTAATGGCATCTCACTATGTTCATAACATATTCATAATTTCATGGAAATAATTTACATTTAAGGCATGTATCATCAAACACATCACAGGGTAACAATAAAGCATTTAATTTTACATATTTCATATACCACATGTCATGTATCGTCATTTTCTTACATTTCATGTAATATTCTCCATGTCATAATTCCACACATTAAATAACATTCCATCAACTTTCCAATATGTTAAATCATATAATATATGCAATATTATTAATGAATGTAATGCAAACATAAATTTGCATTATTATTATCATATGAACTTACCTCGACACCAAATTGGCAAAAGAGGCCTAAAAATCAATTTCTCATTTTCCCTCTTTCGAAGCTCGAATCTCGTTTTTCATTATCTATAACATCACATTTAACTTATTAAAACAATATACTAATCAAATTAGTCCAATGACACATTTTGACAAAATTTACAATTTTGCCCCTATACTTTGCCATAATTACCAAATTGCCCCTAGGCTCGTAAAATAATTTTTATTCAATTTATTTACTCTTTAAGCCTAGATTAACCATTTTTGTAACTATAGAAACTCGTAATTTCAACTATTTCCCACATTTACAACTTTGCAAAATACCCCTTTTTAGGTGTTTTCATACAAACTTCTTTCACAAAAGTTGTTTATAGCACTGCCAAGACTCATATTCTTCCATAAAAACTCAGCAAACAACACATATGCTTTCATGACAAAACTCTAGACTTTTAATCATTTTGCAAAATAGTCCCCTCTTTTGAAAGCTCATGCTTTAGGGGTCCCAAAAACACAAAAATCATCAAGAAAAAACATTAAAATCACTTTCTATCAAGGGAGTTTCTTTTCTAAAATTTTCCAGATTAAAAACCCTTTCTTTGCTGCCATTTTTGGTGAAGGAGAAGAAGAAAAATGAATGAAAATGACAATTTTTTTCTTTATTCTATTTTATTACCAAAAAGTTATTAAATCCCATAAAATATGGCTTTTTGACCAATCTTGTCTCCCTTGGCCGGCCACCTCTATTAAAAAGGGTCTAATTTCCCTTCAAAGGCCCTCAATTTTAATTATCTAGCTATTAGACACATTTAGGTACTAAAATACAACTTTTACCTTCTACGCGATTTAGTCTTTTTTCGAAATTAAGCTAGAAACCGCTAAAATAAAATTACCAAAATTTTCATGCACCTTTATAAACATGCTATATCACATAAAATAATATCAAAATAATTTTCTCCAGCCTCGAAATAGTGGATTCGAAACCACTATTCCGACTAGGCCCAAAAATTTGGCTGTTACACTTTTGCTTACACCATTTATTCTATGTAAAACTAGACTCAATAAGCTTTAATTTAATATTTTATTCAACCTCTAATTTGATTTCCATATTTTTTTGTGATTTTTCAAATTTATACTATTGTTGCTGTCCAAAACTATTTTAATGCTAATTTTACTCTTCCATGATTTCTTTGTATTAACTCTCATTTAGACATACCAAACACCAAAGCATATCCAAAATTAGCCATTCCAATAGCTAGTCATTATCGAATATTTACATTCCATTCATTGTCAAATATAAGCCAATTTTACATGGATACACATTATATCAAATCTTTAACCATCACAAGCTAATATATTTAGCCAAAACGTAATGACTCATACACCAAATGACTAAGTCCCTATACATGCCATAAACTTAAGAGGTTTGTATTCACTTTTTCCCCATGATGAGAGCTTGATAGTGTGATAACATCTCCGGCGATCTCCAACTCGAGCTAGCTTATTAACCCTGTGAGACATGGGAAAGGAAAGGGGAGTAAGCTTCAAAGCTTAGTAAGTTCATATGCAAATAAGAACAACTATTAGCATTTATTCACTTTATCCATCTATGATGATACTTTTAACAACCCAATTTAGACCCTAATCGGAACAGTTATTTCGGGACCATGAATCTGAGTCAAAAAATATTTTAAAATTATTTTCTGTGTTTATTAGGTGTGGATTTATATCTGTGAGATTTTCGTGATTTAATTTTGTCGTTTGAGTGCCTGATTAAATAAAATGACTTAATCGCGTAAATTGAAAACTTGATAGTTTATTGTCTAAGGACCGAATTGTTATTGGCTTTGTAAATTGGAGCATTTATGTTGCAAATTGACCACTACAGTTAGTGGTGGCCGGTTGTACCCATGTTATATATGTTTTAGTTATTAAATGGTAAAGGTTAATAAGGTAAAATAATAACATGTTAATATATATTTATATTATATGATAATTAAAATAAGTTTTTCGTACATCTTTGTTCATCCACCAAAAACAAAAATAAAAGAAACTAGGTTCGGCCACCTTCCAAGCTTGATTCAAGGTTCGTATTTACTAGGTTTTTGATAATTATTACGTTTTGAGATTGTTGCTTCGAGTACTAGTAAACCCATGCTTGAATTTTTTATTTTGGTGAATATTTTGAGTTATGCCGTTGTTGAAAGCTTGTGATTTTCTTGTTTGATGATGAAATATGAAAGACATGTTTTGGGTTGACATGTTTTGTATTGGAATTTTTGATGATTTTGAGTAATTAGGACTAAATTGAAAAAATAATAATTTAAGGGATTAAAATGTGAAATAAATGAAATATATAGACTTGTATGAATACTAGGAACATTCGGCCAAACATGGGTATATTGAAATTTTGCATATTTTGTGTGTTGTACAATAGGGACTAAATTGTAAAAAGTGTAAAATGTTAGAGGTAAAATGGTAATTTTCCCATTTATGTGTTCTTGAACTAAATTGAATGAAAATATGTTTGAATGATTTTAATTTGAATATGTTTAGATCAAGAACCAAAGAAATCGGATTTGGATCGGGGGAAAATGAAAGTTGTCGACTAGTCGTCTCATTCCGTTTTTCATCGTCCGAGGTAAGTTTATAAGCAAATAGATGTACTTAATTTTAATTAAATACAAATTATATATGCTAAAATGAAATATGTGATTTTATATATACAATAGCCGAATGTGAGTAAGCTTGGCTACTATATTTTCAAATTCGTTTCGACCGAGTTATGACGTTCGAAATGTGACAGCCCAAAGTTGACCCTAGTCGGGAAGTGGTTTCGGGACCGCTAAACCGAGTCACCGAAATGTTTGAATGTGATACTTATTGTCTAGAATATGTAATTATGAATGTGTGAAAATTTCAAGCTTCAATTTGGTTGATTTCATGTGAATTTAGTCAATAGGACTTATGTGAGAAAATTCTAAAATGTGATAGGTCAATGTGTGAGGACCTATTAGTGCATGTGGACAAAGGGGGACTTGCATGTCAAATTCCCCCCTACTAGTAGTGGCCGGCCATGACAAGCATGGTAGACCAAGTTTGATGGCCAAGACATGTCATAGACATGTTTTGTTGGTGCATCATGGGTGGAAAAAAATAAAATAATAGGCATGAAAATTAAATAATGAAAAGGAGTATGATGAATACACAAAAAAAAAGTGTGTAGTTGATTCTTTTCCCCCCCATTGCCGTGAGCTAAAGAAAAGAGAGGAGAAGATCTTTGTTCATCCTTTTCTCACCTTCATTTAGCCTAAATTAGAAAGAAAAACAAAGAAAAAATTTCTCATCCTTTGGTTCATCCTTGGCCAAAAATTTTAAGGAGGAAAGAAGAAGAAAGGTGAAGAGATTCGGCCATGCATGTAGCTAGGCTAAGGTATGTTTGATGATGTTCCATGAGATGCATGCATGTTTTAGTTGTTAGCTTGAGTTCTACCTAGCCCATGGTCTAAATCTTGCTATGTGATGGAAATGGCACTTGACCATGGATGCATCATTCTTGGTTGGTGTTTGATGTTGTGGTGATGAGGCATGAGGATGAGTTAAGATTCGGCCTAGGTGGAGGTTGTGTTAATGCCATTGCATGCAAAATATGAAGCTTGTTAATGATGCATGTGATGATGGCTTGATGATTCTTGAACCTCCTTTTTAGCATTTTTGTGTGAGCACATATGTGCATTGGTTGCTAAATGGAGAAGAATCGGCTAGCAAGATGTGTGCTAAGGCCGAATGTAACTTTGCATGTTAATGAGCACTGCATGTGTTAAATTGATGAAAAGGGGGAGGATGCTTTACTAGTGTGTATATGTGTGTATTAAGTGTTGAAATCGACCCCAAAAATAGACATGCATATTCGGCCAAGGGGAAAGAAATTAGCTAATATGTTGTGTTGATGCATGATTTTTGCATGTATGAGACTTTAATGTCTAATGTATAAATATGGGCTAAGTGCCTTGTGTTCATCTTTTTGATGCCTAAATGATGAAATCAATTTATTTGTTTAATTAAGCTCAAGAGCAAAGGGGAAATAAATCCGATAAAGGGAAGGAAAAAGTGGTTGAATAGCTAGCGGAATCGTTCGACAACACCTGAGGTAAGTTCTTGAGTAAGAGAGCTTAAATTACGATGTGATTAAATCATGCTCTATGTGTGGCTATTGAGCCGAATGTGCAAGGACGATATGTGCCTTGTGTTTGAGTTTCGCAAATGAAAATGAAATATGAATGTGCCATGAATTATTGTTAGATGTGCATGATTAATTGAATGCTGTCCGGGCTAAGTCCCGAAGGCTTTGTGCTAAGTGAATATATCCGGACTAAGATCGAAGGCCTTTGTGCGAGATACTAAATCCGGGTTAAGTCCCGAAGGCATTCGTACGAGTTATTAAATCCGGGTTATGTCCCGAAGGCATTGTGTGAGTTACTAAAACCGGGCTATGTCCCGAAGGCATTTGAACGAGGAGCTATATCCGGTTAAATCCCGAAGGTACGTGATTTGGTAATGAATGAGCTTGCTGTAAAATTCCTGCGAATACTCGAAAAACATCCCAATATGGGGATATGTTACGTATGTGTTGAATTTAATCGAGCCCTTACAAATAAATGTTCGCTCAGTTGATAAACGAGCTACCGGCCTTCGGCTAAGTTAGTCTATTGTGTATGTACATAAGGGTTGTTAATGTTGTGAAGCAAGTTTGATATTGGTAAATTGCGTATTGTGAAATATTCCGTTTAGCTAAATGTGTGTTATTCTTTGTTTATGCTGGAATTCCTTGCTCAAAACTTACTAAGCATAAATTGCTTACTCGTTACACTGCTCCTCTGTTTTATAGATTTTTGGTTCTCCAGCTATCGGACTCGGGATCTTGAAGTCGAAGTCGCCCACACTATCAAAGGCTCTTTTGGGTACTATTTTGGTTGAATTTTGATATGGCATGTATAGGACTACCCATTGTTGTTTTCGAGTACTTTATGAAATGTATAAGTGTACAGCCATGCGAAAATGGCTTGTAGAAGTGGAGTATGGCATTAGACCATTCGTGTTTATGAATGTATAGATGGTTTCATGATGTAACTATAGTTGGAATGGAAGTGTTGAGCAAATGATCAGCCATTGGAATGGCTAAGTATGATCATATGTGGGCATATGTATGACAAGGCCCTAGTTGGTCCATGAAACCCCGAAAATAGGTAAGGTTTACTTTGAAAACAGAGGCTGACAGCAGCAGTGGTGTGGATTGGAAAAATCACAAGAATTCGTAGGAGTGGAATTAAATAGTGAATAAATTATGTAATCGAACCTTGATGAATCTACTTTCATATGAAAGTAACGAAACAATCATATGAACAGTACAGTAAGAGATATTCAGGTTCTTGTGGAACAGGGCCAGAACAGTTTCTGGATTCCCTGTTCCGACTTTGGAAATTCACTATAAATTGACCAGAGATAATTAGGGTCATACCATATATGTATGGATTCCTCTCTGAGTCTAGTTTCCATAGAAACAAACGACATCAGTATTGAAGCTCTGTGCAGAGAGATATCCATGTTGTAATGGGAAAAGGTCAGTGTAGTCGACCCCTGTAACATGAGAGACTTTGACTAATAAACTGTACTAATTGGCCCGACCAAAAATTCTAGAAAAAAATACATAGGTGGGGACATGAGTCTAGTTTCAGGGAAAAATCACAAAACTGATTTTCGAGTTGTGAAACTCAAGATATGATTTTTGAAGCGACTAGTACTCAGACTGGGCAGTGTCTGGAAAAATTTTTCAAAGTTTGTTAACATCTCGTGTCCGACTCCGGTGTCGGTCTCGGGTTCGGGGTGTTACATTAAATTGGTATCAGAGCTACGGTTTAGTCGATTCTAGGACTACCGTAATGTGTTGGGTCTAGCTATACATGCCATTTTATGTGATTACTTGATAGTGTGGTGATTTCTGACAATTGTAAATGTGTTTATAGTAATGGATCCCGATTGTGACCGAGAGGTAGCTGATGATCTTGAGAGTGTAGCGCCTGCTCCCGCACAAGGGACAGTGCCGGCAGACTCTCAACCTAATGCTAGTAATCCGAATGATGAAGCTAGACAAGCATTCTATAGCGTGATGAATGATTGGTTCAACCAATACATTCGAACTAATATGGCTGTTCCACAACCTCCATTCCCGACAAGTACTACCCCCGCACCTACAATACCACCGGTAACGGACCAAATAAGGTCAAATAAGCCCCCAGTTGACAGAATCCGAAAACATGGGGCTACTGAATTTAAGGCTATGGATAGCGATGATGCCGAGCAAGCTGAATTTTGGCTGGACAACACTATCCGGGTACTCGATGAGCTATCTTGTACACCCGATGAATGCCTAAAGTGTGCTATCTCCTTGCTACGTGATTCTGCCTACTATTGGTGGAGTACTCTGACTTCTGTTGTGCCCCGAGAGCAAGTAACTTGGGAGTTTTTCCAAACTGAGTTTCGGAAAAAGTATATCAGTCAGAGATTTGTTCATCAAAAACGGAAGGAATTTCTTGAGCTTAAGCAAGGCTCCATGTCGGTTACTGATTACGAGCGAAAATTTGTTAGACTTAGCAAATACGCTCGGGAATGTGTTTCGTCCGAAGCTATTATGTGTAAACGCTTCGAGGATGGGCTGAATGAAGGTATAAAAATGTTCGTTGGCGTTCTTGAAATACGAGAGTTCGTGGTACTTGTTGAACAAGCTTGTAAAGCCGAAGAGCTTAGAAAAGAAAAGCAAAGAGTTGATGAGGGAACTGGAGAGTTTCGTAAAAGATCCTCGGGAAGGTCTCTTCAACAGACATCGAAGAGATTTCGAGATGATGCGGGCCAATTTAGAGGCACTTCGGGCCTTTTTAGACGAGATCGTGATCGACCCCCTGTGGGTACACGAGGCACTTCGGTCGCCAGTGTTGGGAATGAACGTCGAGATAGAACGAAATGTCGATATTGCGATAAATGGCATTCGGGGAGTTGTAGATTCCCTGACCGCTCCTGTTACAAGTGCGGATCAGTTGACCACTTCATTAAAGATTGCCCGAGGTTGTTTGAACAGAATGAAAATCAGAGTGGGAAACCGGGTGCTACCACTGCTCGAGGTAGACCATCTGGAAATACGGGCAATGCTAGTGGTGGTCAGAGAGGATCTAGAGATGATATAACCAGATCCGAAGCTCGTGCGCCTGCTAGAGCTTATGCTATACGTGCCCGCGAGGATGCTTCTTCGCCTGATGTTATTACCGGTACATTCACTCTCTTTGATACTAATGTAATTGCTTTGATTGACCCCGGTTCTACTCATTCTTACATATGTGAAACCTTAGCATCCAGTAAGACTTTACCTATTGAGTCTACTGAGTTCGTAATTCGGGTGTCAAATCCCTTGGGTCATTACGTGCTTGTCGACAAAGTGTGTAAGAAATGTCCCCTGGAAATTCGAGGTTCCTGTTTTCCGGCGGACTTGATGCTTTTGCCGTTTGATGAATTTGATGTTATCCTTGGTTTGGATTGGTTGACCGCGCATGATGCGATTGTGAATTGCAAGAGCAAGACTATTGATTTGAGGTGCGCAAATAATGAAGTAGTCTGAATTGAGTCTGCAGACTTGGAGGGGATGCCAGCTGTAATATCAGCAATGTTGGCATAGAAATATGCAAGAAAAGGGTGCGAAGCATACCTTGCGTATGTACTTGATGACAAAGAATTAGAAAAGAAACCCGAATCTGTGCCGGTGGTTTGTGAATACCCGGATGTTTTTCCGGAAGAACTACCGGGTTTACCACCTGTTCGGGAGGTAGAGTTTGGTATTGAGCTTGTACCTGGGACTACGCAAATTTCGATAGCTCCGTATCGTATGGCACCAACCGATTTAAAGGAGTTGAAAGCTCAGTTGCAAGAACTGACGGATAGAGGTTTCGCTCGACCAAGTTTCTCACCTTGGGGTGCACCAGTATTGTTCGTGAAAAAGAAGGACGGAACCATGAGGTTGTGCATTGACTATCGTCAGCTGAATAAAGTGACGATAAAGAACAAATATCCGTTGCCGCGCATCGATGATTTGTTCGACCAACTGAAGGGAGCCTCAGTGTTCTCAAAATAGATTTGAGATCGGGCTATTATCAGTTGCGAATTCGAGATTCAGATATTCCTAAAACTGCCTTCAGAACGAGATATGGTCACTACGAATTCTTAGTGATGCCGTTTGGGCTCACTAATGCCCCTGCAATATTTATGTATTTGATGAATCGGATCTTCAGACCGTATTTGGATCGGTTCGTAGTTGTGTTCATTGATGACATTTTGGTCTATTCAAGAGATGAGACCGAACATGCTGAGCATCTGAGGCTAGTGCTGCAAATTTTGCGGGATAAGCAGTTATATGCTAAGTTCAATAAGTGTGAGTTCTGGTTAAGAGAGGTTAGCTTCTTGGGTCATGTGGTATCCGCGTCGGGTATTCGAGTTGACCCGAACAAAATTTCAGCCATACTTGACTGGAAACCTCTGAGAAATATTACTGAAGTTCGGAGCTTTTTGGGGCTCGCCGGTTATTACCGACGATTTGTGAAAGGTTTCTCGATGATAGCCACACCAATGACGAAGCTACTTCAAAAGGATGTTAAGTTCGAGTGGACGGAGAAATGTCAGAAAAGTTTCGACCAACTGAAAACTCATTTGACTGAAGCTCCAATTTTGGTGCAACCCGAATCAGGTAAAGAGTTTGTCATTTATAGTGACGCATCCCTACTTGGGTTGGGTTGCGTATTGATGCAAGAAGGTCGAGTCGTGGCCTATGCGTCGAGACAATTGAAGCCACACGAGAGGAATTATCCGACCCATGATCTCGAACTAGCTGCCATCGTGTTTGCTTTAAAAATATGGCGACATTATCTGTTTGGTGAGAAGTGCCATGTATTTTCGGATCACAAAAGTCTCAACTATTTGATGACTCAACGAGACTTGAATCTGCGACAAAGACGTTGGCTTGAGTTGTTGAAAGATTACGAGCTTGTCATTGATTACCACCCGGGAAAGGCTAACGTGGTTGCGGACGCCTTAAGCCGGAAGTCATTGTTTGCTTTACCAGCGATGAACGTGCATTTGTCTGTTCTACCAGACAATGTGTTAGTAGCTGAATTAAAAGCTAAACCATTATTGACTCACCAAATTCGTGAAGCTCAGAAAGTCGATGATGAATTGGTTACAAAACGGGCTAAGTGTTTTTCGAACGAGGAATCGGAGTTTCAAATTGATGATGATGATTGTGTGAGGTTCAGAAATCGTTTGTGTGTTCCAAGGAATTCGGAACTCATTTCGATGATTCTGAACGAAGCCCATTGTAGCCGAATGTCAATTCACCCGGGGAGTACGAAAATGTACAACGATTTGAAACGTCAATTTTGGTGGCATGGTATGAAACGGGACATCTCCGACTTTGTTTCGAGATGTTTAATATGTCAACAAGTGAAAGCGGAACATCAAGTGCCTTCAGGATTACTCCAGCCGATCATGATACCCGAGTGGAAATGGGATCGAGTCACAATGGACTTTGTGTCCGGACTGCCCTTGTCAGCAAGTAAGAAGGATGCTATATGGGTTGTTGTTGATAGACTGATTAAGTCGGCTCATTTCATCCCCGTACGTACGGATTTTTCATTGGATAAACTAGCTGAATTGTACGTTTATCAAATTGTGAGATTACACGGGGTACCTGTTTCTATCGTGTCGGATAGAGATCCGAGATTCACCTCACGATTTTGGAAGAAATTGCAAGAAGCTCTGGGTACCAAGCTGCATTTTAGCACTGCTTTTCACCCCCAAACCGATGGTCAATCCGAGCGGATAATTCAGATACTTGAGGATATGTTGAGATGTTGCATCCTCGAGTTCAGTAGTTCATGGGAACGGTATTTACCTTTGATTGAATTCGCTTACAACAATAGTTTTCAATCAAGTATTAAGATGGCACCTTACGAGGCTTTGTATGGTCGTAAATGCCGTACACCATTGTTTTGGACCGAGCTCGGTGAAAGTAAAATTTTCGGAGTTGATTTGATTAAAGATGCTGAACAGAAAGTAAAGGTAATCCGTGAAAGTCTGAAGGTAGCCACGGATCGTCAGAAGTCGTACGCAGATTTGAAACGAAAAGACATCGAGTATCAGGTGGGAGACAAAGTGTTCCTTAAGGTTTCACCTTGGAAAAAGATACTCAGGTTCGGCCGTAAGGGCAAGTTGAGCCCAAGATTCATTGGGCCGTACGAAATCTCCGAACGAGTTGGTCCGGTTGCGTATAGATTGATTTTGCCCCCGGAGCTTGAAAAGATTCATGACGTCTTTCATGTTTCGATGCTTCGACGCTATCGATCTGATCCATCGCATATAATTAGCCCATCAGAGGTTGAAATTCAAGTCGACATGAGCTATGAAGAAGAACCGATGCGTATCCTAGCTCGTGAAGTGAAGGAGTTGCAAAACAAAAGAGTTCCGCTAGTAAAGGTGTTATGGCTCAAACACGGGATCGAGGAAGCTACTTGGGAGACCGAGAGCTCGATGAAAGAACGATACCCAAACCTATTTACCGGTAAGATTTTCGGGGACGAAAATTTCTTAAGTGGGGGAGAGTTGTGACAGCCCAAAGTTGACCCTAGTCGGGAAGTGGTTTCGGGACCGCTAAACCGAGTCACCGAAATGTTTGAATGTGATACTTATTGTCTAGAATATGTAATTATGATTGTGTGAAAATTTCAAGCTTCAATTTGGTTGATTTCATGTGAATTTAGTCAATAGGACTTATGTGAGAAAATTCTAAAATGTGATAGGTCAATGTGTGAGGACCTATTAGTGCATGTGGACAAAGGGGGGACTTGCATGTCAAATTCCCCCCTACTAGTAGTGGCCGGCCATGACAAGCATGGTAGACCAAGTTTGATGGCCAAGACATGTCATAGACATGTTTTGTTGGTGCATCATGGGTGGAAAAAAATAAAATAATAGGCATGAAAATTAAATAATGAAAAGGAGTATGATGAATACACAAAAAAAAAGTGTGTAGTTGATTCTTTCCCCCCCCCCCATTGCCGTGAGCTAAAGAAAAGAGAGGAGAAGATCTTTGTTCATCCTTTTCTCACCTTCATTTAGCCTAAATTAGAAAGAAAAACAAAGAAAAAAATTTCTCATCCTTTGGTTCATCCTTGGCCAAAAATTTTAAGGAGGAAAGAAGAAGAAAGGTGAAGAGATTCGGCCATGCATGTAGCTAGGCTAAGGTATGTTTGATGATGTTCCATGAGATGCATGCATGTTTTAGTTGTTAGCTTGAGTTCTACCTAGCCCATGGTCTAAATCTTGCTATGTGATGGAAATGGCACTTGACCATGGATGCATCATTCTTGGTTGGTGTTTGATGTTGTGGTGATGAGGCATGAGGATGAGTTAAGATTCGGCCTAGGTGGAGGTTGTGTTAATGCCATTGCATGCAAAATATGAAGCTTGTTAATGATGCATGTGATGATGGCTTGATGATTCTTGAACCTCCTTTTTAGCATTTTTGTGTGAGCACATATGTGCATTGGTTGCTAAATGGAGAAGAATCGGCTAGCAAGATGTGTGCTAAGGCCGGATGTAACTTTGCATGTTAATGAGCAATGCATGTGTTAAATTGATGAAAAGGGGGAGGATGCTTTACTAGTGTGTATATGTGTGTATTAAGTGTTGAAATCGACCCCAAAAATAGACATGCATATTCGGCCAAGGGGAAAGAAATTAGCTAATATGTTGTGTTGATGCATGATTTTTGCATGTATGAGACTTTAATGTCTAATGTATAAATATGGGCTAAGTGCCTTGTGTTCATCTTTTTGATGCCTAAATGATGAAATCAATTTATTTGTTTAATTAAGCTCAAGAGCAAAGGGGAAATAAATCCGATAAAGGGAAGGAAAAAGTGGTTGAATAGCTAGCGGAATCGTTCGACAACACCCGAGGTAAGTTCTTGAGTAAGAGAGCTTAAATTACGATGTGATTAAATCATGCTCTATGTGTGGCTATTGAGCCGAATGTGCAAGGACGATATGTGCCTTGTGTTTGAGTTTCGCAAATGAAAATGAAATATGAATGTGCCATGAATTATTGTTAGATGTGCATGATTAATTGAATGCTGTCCGGGCTAAGTCCCGAAGGCTTTGTGCTAAGTGAATATATCCGGACTAAGATCCGAAGGCCTTTGTGCGAGATACTAAATCCGGGTTAAGTCCCGATGGCATTCGTGCGAGTTATTAAATCCGGGTTATGTCCCGAAGGCATTGTGTGAGTTACTAAAACCGGGCTATGTCCCGAAGGCATTTGAACGAGGAGCTATATCCGGTTAAATCCCGAAGGTACGTGATTTGGTAATGAATGAGCTTGCTGTAAAATTCCAGCGAATACTCGAAAAACATCCCAATATGGGGATATGTTACGTATGTGTTGAATTTAATCGAGCCCTTACAAATAAATGTTCGCTCAGTTGATAAACGAGCTACCGGCCTTCGGCTAAGTTAGTCTATTGTGTATGTACATAAGGGTTGTTAATGTTGTGAAGCAAGTTTGATATCGGTAAATTGCGTATTGTGAAATATTTCGTTTAGCTAAATGTGTGTTATTCTTTGTTTATGCTGGAATTCCTTGCTCAAAACTTACTAAGCATAAATTGCTTACTCGTTACACTGCTCCTCTGTTTTATAGATTTTTGGTTCTCCAGCTATCGGACTCGGGATCTTGAAGTCGAAGTCGCCCACACTATCAAAGGCTCTTTTGGGTACTATTTTGGTTGAATTTTGATATGGCATGTATAGGACTACCCATTGTTGTTTTCGAGTACTTTATGAAATGTATAAGTGTACAGCCATGCGAAAATGGCTTGTAGAAGTGGAGTATGGCATTAGACCATTCGTGTTTATGAATGTATAGATGGTTTCATGATGTAACTATAGTTGGAATGGAAGTGTTGAGCAAATGATCAGCCATTGGAATGGCTAAGTATGATCATATGTGGGCATATGTATGACAAGGCCCTAGTTGGTCCATGAAACCCCGAAAATAGGTAAGGTTTACTTTGAAAACAGAGGCCGACAGCAGCAGTGGTGTGAATTGGAAAAATCACAAGAATTCGTAGGAGTGGAATTAAATAGTGAATAAATTATGTAATCGAACCTTGATGAATCTACTTTCATATGAAAGTAACGAAACAATCATATGAACAGTACAGTAAGAGATATTCAGGTTCTTGTGGAACAGGGCCAGAACAGTTTCTGGATTCCCTGTTCCGTATTTGGAAATTCACTATAAATTGACCAGAGATAATTAGGGGTCATACCATATATGTATGGATTCCTCTCTGAGTCTAGTTTCCATAGAAACAAACGGAATCAGTATTGAAGCTCTGTACAGAGAGATATCCAAGTTGAAATGGGAAAAGGTCAGTGTAGTCGTCCCCTGTAACATGGGAGACTTTGACTAATAAACTGTACTAATTGGCCCGACCAAAAATTCTAGAAAAAAATACATAGGTGGGGATATGAGTCTAGTTTCAGGGAAAAATCACAAAACTGATTTTCGAGTTGTGAAACTCAAGATATGATTTTTGAAGCCACTAGTACTCAGACTGGGCAGTGTCTGGAAAAATTTTTCAAAGTTTGTTAACATCTCGTGTCCGACTCCGGTGTCGGTCTCGGGTTCGGGGTGTTACACGAAAGCCTCGTAAGAACCTTGGGAATAGCTAGGATACATATGTCATGAAATAGGATTTTGATATGTGATGTGTGAGTAAGACCATGGCATCGATATGTGATTCCGATATATTTGAACGAGTAAGACCCTGTCTGGGATAGTGGCATCAATATGTGAGTACATGTAAGACCACGTTTGGGACGTTGGCATTGTACGATATATGTGTGATAATTCGAGTGTCCTATCCAATTCTGAATGGTGCATCGGGCAAAGATAAGATGTGATCGAATGTGTAATATGAGCTCAATGGCCAGGTATGATTTAGGTTATTGTCTACTTGAAATAAGTAAATAACTTGATACTTGTTACAAATTGTGTGTGATGCAAATGAAGAACATTTATGAATTTAGTAAGTGTATTCGGCCTTGTGAATATTATTGAAATGTATCTTAACTATGTGCATATATGATCATGTGTATTAGGTCACATAACTAGTATATGTATATGAAGTTATATTTTGATACATGAGTTTATGTATTTGAGTGTTTGCGGACTAGGTTTTATAATGACTATTTGGCTTTGGAAATTGAATAATAACATGTTAGATACTATGTGGGCATTCGGCCAAGGTAGAAATTGTGTATGAAAATGTATTATTTATGAAATTTGTAAGTTTGAGACTAAGCATGGTAACGTTAATGTAATTCGATTTAGTTTAAAATGATCTGATTATATCATTAGTTTGTTTATTTTCTTATGACTTAGTAAGATGTGACAGCTTACTCTGTGTGTTATGTTCACTCTATTTTATAGATTTTGGATTCGAATTATGAGCTCGGGGATCGTTAGCCAAGTCTATCACACTATCCACTGTCTTCGGTATTTTAAATAGCGAACTTTCGAACCTATGGCATGTATAGGCTGAATTATGTTTTGGAATGTTGTATTTTGGTCTCTATATAATAGGAGCCATGCGAAAATGGCTTAATTTCTCTTCTTGAGTTCGGTTTTAGGTTAAATTATGGTTTAAGTCTATTTTGATTATCATGCCGTGTGCCATGGTTGATTATAATTTGTGTTATGTGCTTATTTTCGGAGGTGGTATGATGAATTGGTTATGTTATATATGTTTGATCTTGGTCTGAGCTTATATCGAGAGTGTATCCAAATTGTATGAAGTTTGTGAAGCTTATTATGTGTTTCAGTCTTATGATATATAATGGTTGTTAATTGAACTAAAGTAGATCATGTGTTAGTTAAGTAAAAATCAAGACATATGCATGGTGAGTATTCGTTGTTTACTTATGGACTAATTTAATGATATGAATGACACTTGATTTGTTTGTCATGGTAAATAAAACATATTGAGACTTAGATTCATATGAGGGGATTGAATCGATGAAAAAGGACATGTGTACCTTGGTATTCGGTCATGATATGTTAGTTGAGCTCTTATATGTTGTTATATATTTATATTTATGTGTGTGCTTATATTGTGGTTGGTATGTACATGTGAATGACTATAAAAAATTGTTAGTTACTTGTAAGTTTACTAATAGGTGAAAAAGAACTAAGTTAGCCGAATAGATAGGGAAAAAAAAGGGGTTTAACAGTTGACTTTTAGCAATGTTGGTTTTAGTTATGAATTACAGTATTAATGTGTATTAATATATGGAATGTGAGAACTCATATTGACTAATTGGGAAATGCCACAAAAAAATGAATGACAAATTGGTATTGAAATTTATTTTATTTGAAATATAATTGGTGCACGTGCAAGACTATTATAAGAATGGGTTTGATATTCAATTAATGAAATTGTTGATCTGTTATATGTTCTATATTTAAATATTTAATTTGTTCGGTATATGCTGAATTATGTTTTAATTATGTTATCAAATGAATGATATGAAGTTTAAGATTTGATATTTGAAAATGATTTGAGTATTGATGTGGTTATACTTTTGAATTGTAAAATGTAATGCATATTCGTATGAACTGTGAAATGATCAGAATACTTCATAACCCTAGCCCGACAATGGATACGAGTTAGGGGTGTTACATTTTATTGGTATCAGAGCTACAATTTAGTCGATTCTAAGACTAACGTAGCGCGTGTGAGTCTAGCTATACATGCCATATTATATATTGCGATAGTGTGATGAATTCTAACATTTGAAAATGTGTTTTCATGTAGTAAATGGATTCCGATAGAGCTGTAGCTGATGATGTCGAGAGTGTAGCGCCTGCTCCCGCGCAAGGGACATCACCAGTTTATTCTCGACCGATTTCGAGTAACCAAGAGATAGAGGCTAGACAAGCCTTTTATCAAATGATGAATGACTGGTTTACTCAGTATATCCAGACTAACCCGGCTAAACAACGACCTCCAACACCGACTAATCCATCTTCGATACCTACTATACCTCAAGTAAGTGACCTGTTGAGATTACAAAAGCTGCATGTTGATAAAATCAGAAAGCAAAGGGCTGAAGAGCTCAAAGCTACTAATGATGATGATGCTGAGTGAGCTGAATTCTAGCTTGATAATACTATCTGTGTGTTCAATGAACTATCTTGTACTCTGGATGAGAATGTCTAAAATGTGCCATATCTTTACTTTTAGACACTGCATATCACTAGTGGAATACACTAGTATCAGTGGTTTTATGAGAGCGGGTGACCTAGGGGTTCTTTCAGACTGAGTTCTGTAAGAAATATATCAGCCAGAGATTTATCAAACAGAAGCATAAAGAATTTCTGGAGCTGAAATAAGGCCAGACGACCGTGACAGAGTATGAGCAAAAATTCATGAGACTCAGTTGGTATGTCCGAGAGTGTGTTTTGACCGAAGCTATAATGTGTAAAAGATTTGAAGATGGGCTGAACGAAGACATTAAACTATTAGTTGTCATACTTGAGATAAAAGAGTTCGTAGTAATTGTTGAGCGAGCCTGCAAAGTTGAAGAGCTCGGGAAAGAGAAAATAAAAGCTGACTTTGAAGTTAGAGATACACGTAAGAGACCATCCAGTAAGTCATTTCAGTTGACCTCAAAGAAATTCCGAGATGATTTCAGCCTTTCTAAGGCTACATTGTGTTACTCTCGATCGGATCAAAATAGACTACCTGTGAGCTCGAGAGCTACCTCAATAGCTAGTGTGGGTAATGTCAGATCAAATCAACCTGTGTGTAAACACTGCGGTAAACAACATCTTGAAAGTTTTAGATAGCATGATCGGGCCTGTTTTAAATGTGGATCGATGGATCATTATATTCATGAATGCCCAGAGTTAGCTAAAGAAAATCCAGAGCAGAATACGAGATCAGGTAATACTGCAACTCGAGGTAGACAACCCAGAAATACGGGTAATGTAAGTTGCAGTCAAAGAGGGACTAAAGATACGACATTTAGATCTAAGGCTCGTGCACCTGCTAGAGCCTATGCTATTCGCGCACGTGATGAGGCTTCATCCCCAGTTGTTATAACTGGTACATTCACTCTCTATGATACTAATGTAATTGCATTGATTGATCCTCGTTCAAATCATTCTTATGTGTGTAAGGCTTTAGTATTCAGTAAGACTCTGCCTGTTGAGTCTATTGATTTTGTGATTAGAGTGTCAAACCTCTTGGGCCAGTGTGTTATGGTGGATAAAGTGTGCAAGAATTGCCCCTTGATGATTCGAGATTTGTGCTTTCTGGCTGATTTAATGTTGTTTCTATTTGATGAGTTTGACATAATTCTGGGTATGGACTGATTGACTTTGCATGATGCTATTGTAAACTGCAAAAGAAAGACTATTGATTTACGGTGCTAGAATGATGAGAGTATTCAGATTGAATCTAATGATCTGAATGGTTTACTAGCAGTGATTTCTTCGATGCTAGCTCAAAAATATGTGAGGAAGGGTTACGAAGCTTATTTTACCTATGTACCTAATAGTAAAGTGGCCAAAAGGAACAGTGAATCAGTATTTGTTGTGTACGAGTATCCGAATGTGTTTCCTGAAGAATTGTCGGGTTTGCCACCTATTTGGGAGGTAGAGTTTGGTATTGAGTTAGTGCCAGGGATGACACCGATATCGATAGCTTCGTATAGAATGACACCTACTGAATTAAAAGAATTGAAAGCTCAGTTGCAAGAGTTGAACATATAAAGGTTTCGCGTGACCGAGTTTCTCCCCTTGGGGTGCACTTGTGTGATTTGTGAAAATGAAAGATGAAACTATGAGAATATGCATCGACTATAGACATCTCAACAAGGTGACTATAAAGAATAAGTATCCATTGCCACGGATCAATGATCTGTTTGATCAAATGAAAGGGGCTACAGTGTTTTCAAAGATAGATTTGAGATCGGGCTACTATCAGTTGCGAGTTAAAGACTTTGATGTGCCAAAGACTACTTTCCGAACGAGGTACGGACACTATGAGCTTTTGGTTATGCCTTTCGGACTTACTAAAGCACATGCTGTTTTCATGGATTTGATGAATTGGATCTTCAAACAGTATCTAGATAGATTCGTGGTTGTGTTCATAGATGACATTTTGATGTACTCCCGTGATGAAACAAAACATATCGAACATTTGAGACTTGTGTTACAGACTTTTTGAGATAAATAGTTGTATGTAAACTTCAGTAAATGTGAGTTCTAGTTTAGTGAAGTCAGTTTTATGCGCCATGTTGTATCAGCATTGGGTATTCGGGTTGATCCGAGTAAAATTTTAGCTATACTTGATTGGAAACCTCCGAGGAATGTATTTAAAGTCCGAAGCTTTCTGGGACTTGCTGGTTATTATAAGCGGTTCGTGAAATGTTTCTCTATGATTGCAGCTCCAACGACGAAGCTATTCCAGAAAGATGTTAAGTTCGAGTGGTAAGAAAAGTGCCAAAAAATTTTTGATCAGTTGAAAGCCCTTTTGACCAAAGCTCCAGTGCTGGTTCAGCCAGAATCGAGTAAGGAATTTGTTATCTAGGTGATGCATCTTTAAATGGTCGGGGTTGTGTTTTGATGCAAGAAGGCAAAGTTATAGCTGATGCTTCAAGACAGTTAAAGCCATATGAAAAGAACTATCCAACACACGACTTAGAACTGGCAGGTATTGTGTTTGCATTGAAGATATGGCGTCACTATCTGTTCGGCGAAAAATGTCATGTTTATTCTGATCACAGAAGCCTGAAATACTTGATGACTCAGAAAGATCTGAATTTGAGACAACGTCGGTGGTTAGAGTTGCTAAAGGACTATGAGCTTGTGATTGACTACCATCCGGGAAAGGCTAATATTGTTGCTAATGCTTTAAGCTAAAAATCACTATTGACTTTGCATGGAATGAATGCACATATGGATATGTCTGATGATGGTTCGATAATGGCTGAATTAAAAGCAAGACCGTTATTTGTTCAACAAATTTTTGATGCTCAGAACGTTGATGATGATTTGATAGTAAAACGAGCTCAATGTGACTAAAATATTGATACAGAGTTCAGAGTTGATGCTGAGTGTTGTTTAAGGTTCAAAAACTAAATATGTGTCCCAAGAAATTCAGAGTTGATTTAGAAGATGTTGAATGAAGGTTATAGCAGTCGGTTATGTATTCACCCAGGTAGTACGAAGATGTATAGTGATCTGAAATAACATTATTGGTTGCATGGTATGAAATAAGACATTTCTAACTTTGTTTTGAAATGTTTAGTCTGTCAACAAGTAAAAGCCAAACATCAAGTTCCTTCTGGATTGCTTCAGCCGATCATGATTCCTGAGTGGAAATGGGACAGAGTCACGATGGATTTTGTATCTGGTTTACCGTTGATGCTGAGCAAGAAAGATGAAATCTGGGTTATTGTGGATAGATTGACTAAATCAGCTTATTTTGTTCTGATTCATACAAATTACTCACTTGATAGGATTGCTGAGTTATATGTTTCATAGATTGTAAGATTACACTGTGTGCCTATTACTATTGTTTCGGATAGAGATCTGAGGTTTACATCGTGGTTTTGGAAGAAACTACAAGATACATTAGGAAAAAAATTACATTTCAACACTGCTTTTCATCCGCAAGCAGATGGTCAGTTCGAACGAATCATTTAGATACTTGAGGATATGTTGAGATGTTTTATTCTCGAGTTTGAAGGTACGTGAGAATGATACTTACCTCTGATTGAATTTGTATACAATAATAGCTTTCAATCGAGTATCAAAATGGCACCTTATGAGGCTTTGTACAGTCGTAAATATCATAACCCATTGTAGTGGACTGAGCTCAGTGAAAACAAGATACACAGGGTCGACTTGATCAGAGAGATCGAGTAGTGAAAGTAATCCGTGAAAGTCTGAAAACAGCATCAGATCGTCAAAAATCGTATGCGAACTTGAAATGAAAAGATATAGAGTTTCAGATCAGGGATAAAGTATTTTTGAAAGTTTCACCGTGGAAGAAAATACTTAGATTCGGTCGTAAAGGCAAACCGAGTTCGAGATTTATTGGGCCGTATGAGATTATAAAGCGTATCAAGCCAGTTGCTTATAAAATATTGTTGCCACTTGAGTTAGACAAGATCCACAATGTATTCCATGTTTCGATGCTTCGTAGATATCGATCGGATCCCTCACATGTGTTCGTCCGTCTGAGATTGAGATTAAGTCCGATATGACATATAAGGAAGAACCGATTAGCATTCTGGCTCATGAGATTAAAGAGTTGCGAAATAAGAAAATTCCATTAGTTAAGGTACTATGGCAGAAACACGAAGTTAAGGAAGCAACATGGGAACCAGAGGATGCAATTAAAGAGCATTATTCTAACCTATTCACCGGTAAGATTTTTAGGGACGAAAATCCCTAAATGGGGGAGAGTTGTAACAGCCCAATTTAGATCCTAGTTGGAACGGTTGTTTCGGGATCATGAATCTAAGTCAAAAAATATTTTAAAATTATTTTCTGTGTTTATTAGGTGTGATTTTAATCTGTGAAATTTTCGTGATTTAATTTTGTCGTTTGAGTGCCGATTAAATAAAAGAACTTAATCGCGTAAATTGAAAACTTGATAGTTTATTGTATAAGGACCGAATTGTTATTGGCTTTGTAAATTAGAGCATTTATGTTGCAAATTGACCACTAGAGTTAGTGGTGGCCGGTTGCACCCATGTTATATATGTTTTAGTTATTAAATGGTAAAGGTTAAGAAGGTAAAATAATAACATGCTAATATATATGTTATATTATATTATAATTAAAATAAGTTTTTCATACATCTTTGTTCATCCACTAAAAACAAAAATAAAATAAAATAAAATAAAAGAAGCTAGGTTTGGCCTCATTCCAAGCTTGATTCAAGGTTCCTTTTCACTTAGTTTTTGATAATTTTTACGTTTTTGATATCGTTGCTTCGAGTACTAGTAAACCCATGCTTGAATTTTTTTATTTTGGTGAATATTTTGAGTTATGCCATTGTTGAAAGCTTGTGATTTTTTTTGTTTGATGATTAAATATGAAAGACATGTTTTGGGCATGTTTTGTATTGGAATTTTTGATGATTTTGAGTAATTAGGACTAAATTGCAAAAATAATAATTTAAGGGTCTAAAATGTGAAATAAATGAAATATATGGACTTGTTGAATACTAGGAACATTAACCAAACATATATTGAAATTTTGCATATTTTGTGTTTTGTGTAGTAGGGGCTAAATTGTAAAAAGTGTAAAATGTCAGAGGTAAAATGGTAATTTGCTCATTTATGTGTTTTTGGACTAAATTGTAATATCCTGAATTAGGGCCTAATCAGAATAGTGATTTTGTGACCACAAATCCAAGATAGAAATAATTATTTTATAATTATTTTGATGTTTATGATATGATTGCATGATTGTGTGAAAATTTCGTGATGAAATCCTATGCCTAAAGTGCTTAAATTGAAATTAGGGACTAAATCGAATAATTTGCAAAACTTGCATTCTAGGAGTTTTTAGTATGAAATTGTGTTGGAATATTAATGAGGAGGTCTTAAATAGCAATTTGACCAATTTCTAAGTCTATGGACAAAAATTGGACATGGATGGAATTTTTGGAAAGTTTAGTAGTAAGGGCATTTTGGTCATTTAGTTATTAAAATGAATTAAAAACAAAATTAAAAGCCAATTTTTGTCCATCTTCTTCATTAGGCCGAAATTTCAAGGGTTCTTCATGGTTAGGATTTGTTTCAACCTTTAAGCTCTATGATAAGTGATTCCAAGCCCCGTTTTTAATGTTCTTTACGTTTTTGGAATCCCGGTAGCTCGATTAAGCTTATGCTAGCAATAATTCAACCTAGGGTTCATATTTGGAAAAATACCCATAGGTGAAATTTGTGTATTTTGGTGTTTTATGATGGAATATAAGGTTTTATATTATGTTAGACAACTTGTACTACTCGGTTTTAAGCGAAAATGAGTAAAAGGGCTTAATTGGTAAAAATACCTAATAGTCATAAGTACATGTTAGAGTGTGAATTTGATGTTTTTATAGAAGGGAAAAATGACCAGCATGTCATAAAACATAAGAATAAGGGATGAAGTTTAATTCCCGAGCCTAGGGGCAAAAGTGTAATTATGCAAAAGTTTAGGGGCAAAAATGTAATTTTTCCAAAGTTTGTATTAAATGCTGTTTTGATGAATGTATGTATTGAATAAGATTAATTTGGCATTATAGATCAAGAGAAATGAGATTCAAGTCGCGATCGAGGGAAAAACAAAGTTTACGAAGACTAGGCTCGATTGCTAATAATTTTGTACCGAGGTAAGTTCATGTGTAAATGTAGTAACATAATTGTCATTTTAAGTAACATAATGATATTTATATGATATGATGATTATTATTATGAAATATTATGCTTTGTGGTTATTGTTGGGTAATATGCAAATTATGTTTATTACTTGTTAAATATGAATTGCTACCGAGTATCGGTTTCAATATTTCGTGGAAGACGGTAAAGATGTGTGATCGAGGAAAAAGCCCGTTTGAACCTTGGGAATAGATTAGAATACAAGTGACATGTCACTAGGATATTTGAGTTCCGAACTCGTTGAGTTGAGTCCGAGTTCGTGAGATGTAACTAGGCATCCGAGCTCGTTGAGTTGAGTCCGAGTTCACTTATGGATGCAAACGCCTGAGCTCATTGAGTTGAGTCCGAGTTCACTTATGGGCGGGTTACATGGTAGCTTGGCTACATAAGTTCCGCAGGCTATTGAGTTTGTCTAGCTGCGGCTATGACACTTACGTTCATGAAATCCGTGTATTCGAATTATATTCTGATGTGTTCAACGGGTGAATCTTAAGTGAATAAGGAGAAGGCCTAAAACAAAGGTGACATGTTGGTAAGTGTGGTAAATGAGAAAATTTGACAGGTATGTGCTTAAACCCTCGGGTTGAAAACTTGGTATGATGAAATCGTAGAAAGATATTAAATGTAAATGAAACATGAATGTCTTGGTGTTGTTTATGCAAATGATGTTTTATGTGAGGTTGTGTGATTATGTTACTTGCTATTTGCATGTGAACTTACTAAGCATTTGTGCTTACTCCCTCATTTTCTTTCATTGTAGTTTTGACAAGCCGGCTTGAGAATCGGGATAGGTCGAAGACTCGTTCACACTATCCGAAGGCTTAAATTGGTAAAATGGGTTGTGTATTTTGAATGTGGCATGTATGGCAAAACACTCACTTTGTGTAATTGATCTTATGATATGGCTATGGTTTGGTAAGAAAAGGGTTTGTAAATGATTAGCCATTGGAATGGCCAATCTAAGTCATATTTGATGTTATGTATGTTTAAAATGCTATTTAGTCCATGAAAATCTTTAGTAAAGAAATTTGCCATAAAACAGAATCTAACAGCAGCAGTGATGTAAATTTGAAAAATCACTAAAAATAGTAGAAATAAAATTAAATGATGAGTAAGTTATGAAATTGAAGCTTAATTAGTATATTTTCATATGGATTGAAAAAAACAGGTATATAAATTATATTTTATGAGATATTTGATTTTTTGTGAAATAGGGCCAGAGTGATTTCTGGATCCCCTGTTCTAACTTGAAAAATTCATCATAAATTGTAAAAAGATAATTGGAAGTCATAATTTATATGTAAAGATTCCTTTTTGAGTCTAGTTTTGATAGAAACAAACTTAATTGTCATTGAAATTCTGTATAGAGGGATATCTAATCGTAATATATAGAGGTCAGATCAGTCAAACCCTGAAACAGGGGAGACTTTAACTAATAAACTGAACTAATTGACTTGACCAAAAGTTCTAAAAAAATAAATAGTAAATAGATATATGAGTCTAGTTTCAGGGAAAATTTATATAATTGGATTTCGAGTTTCGAAATTCGAGATATGAATTTTTAAGTGACTGTGACGCAGATTGCTAGCTTGACTGGAAATTTTAAAAATAAATTGTTTGAGCTGTTTAAGTAATGAATTAAGTCTATTAACACCTCGTGTTCGACTCCGGTGACGGTCTTGGGCACGGGGCATTACATTTGGTGGTATCAGAGCAGGTTTAGTCGGTTCTTGGACTAATGTGTTCTATGTACGGGTTTTGCTATACATGCCATATATATATTGTGATAGTGTGACGACTTCTGACCTTTTAAATAATTTTTTTTATAGTAAATGGATCCCGATCCAGTTGCGGCTGATGATGTAGAGAGTAATGCACCAGCTCCGGCTGAAGGGGTGGTGTGAACTGAAAATCCACCTCCTTCTGTTGGTCAAAGAGGAGGAGAAGGGGCTCGGGAAGCCTTTCTCCAATTGATGAGTGCCTAGTATATTGAGTTCATTCGTACGAACTCGAATGCAAAACCTCCCCCACCTCCCCCGATTCCTCAACCTGTACCCCCGATGCCACAAGGTGTAGATCTGATGAAATTTCATAGAACTCCAGTTGATAGAATCCGTAAACAAGGGGCCGAAGAATTTAGGGAAAATATTGATGATGATGCCGGGAAAGCAGAGTTTTGGCTCGATAATTCTATTCGAGTATTTGATGAATTGTCTTGTACACCTGAGGAATGCTTGAAATGTGCTATACCATTGTTGAGGGATTCAGCTTGTCATTGGTGGAAGACATTGACTTCAGTAGTACCGAAAGAGAAAGTAACTTGGGAGTTCTTTCAAGAAGAATTTCGGAAGAAATATATCAGTGAAAGATTTATTGATCAGAAGCGTAAAAAGTTTCTTGAATTAAAGCAGGGGAACATGACAGTCACTGAATACGAAAGGGAATTTGTCAAGTTGAGTAAGTATGCTAGAGAATATATTCCTACAGAAGCTAAAATGTGCAGACGATTTGAAAATGAACTCAATGAAGACATCAAAGTATTTTTTGGGATTCTTGAATTAAAAGAAATGGTAGTATTGGTTGATCGAGCTTGCAAGGCTGAAGAACTACTTAAAGAGAAGAAAAAGGTAGAGGCTGAGACTAGAAATTGGAAGAAAAGACCGACGAGCAGTTCATTCTCACAGCAATCCAGAAAATCTAGAAATATGAATCCTCGTTCATAGGTTTCGGCTGGACAATCATATGGAAATTCTAAGAAGCAAAATGTGGGTCCTAAATCTCAGACTACTTCTACGGCTAGTGTGGGAAATACGAGATTTGTTAAGCCTGAGTGCCAGCGGTGTGGCAGAAATCATTTTGGCCCATGTAGAGCGAATGAATGTTTTCAGTGTGGTTCTCCGGATCATTTTATTAGAGACTGCCCAGAGAGAGCTGAGAAAGAAAAATTTCAGAATGTAAAAGCTAGTTGTGCAGACTCGAGGGGAAGGTATTTGAGAAAAGCTGGAAATGAAGCAAGCAGCAAAAATGTAGCCAGAGATTCATAGCTAAATCTGAAGCAAGGGCTCCAGCTAGAACTTATGCTATAAAGGCACGTGAAGATACTTCATCACCCGATGTGATTACTGGTATATTTTCTCTTTATGATGTTAATGTTATTGCTTTGATTGATCCCAGTTCTACTCACTCATATGTATGCATGAAACTGGTGTCTAGTATGAATATACCTGTTGAGAACACAGAATTTATGATTAGAGTGTCGAATCCGTTAGGCAAATGTGTGATAGTTGAAAAGTATGCAAGAAATGCCCTTTAATGATTTGGGGTCATTACTTTCTGGCCGACTTGATGTTGTTGCCGTTTGATGAATTTGATGTTATTTTGGGTATGGATTGGTTGACATTGCATGATGCTATAATAAATTACAACGAAAAGGTTATAGAATTAAAGTGTGAAAGTGGTGAAATTTTGCGGGCTGAACCAGACAAATCAGAGGCATTATCTAGTATGATTTCTTCGATGTCGGCTCAGAGATATTTGAGAAAGGGTTATGAAGCTTATTTGGCATATGTAATTAATACAAAATAAGTTGAAAAGAAAGTTGAATCAGTGCCAGTTGTGTGTGAATTTGCGGACGTATTTCCAGAAGAATTGCAGTGTAACACCCCGAACCCGAGACCGACACCGGAGTCGAACACAAGGTGTTAACAGACTTTAAACCCCTTATAAAAATATTTCTCAGACACTGCCAATCTGCGTACTAGTCACTTTAAAAATCATATCTTGAGTTTCACAACTCGAAAATCAGTTTCGTAATTTTTCCCTGAAACTAGACTCATATACCCATCTACATATTTTTTTCTAGAATTTTTTGGTCAGGCCAATTAGTACGGTTTATTAGTCAAAGTCTCCCATGTTACAGGGATAGACTACCCTGACCTTTGCGCATTACGACTTGGATATCTCCTTGTACAGGGCTCCAATACTGATTCCAATTGTTTCTATAGAAACTAGACTCAGAGAGAAATCTATCCATATATGGTATGACTCCTAATTATCTCTGGTTAATTTGTAATGAATTTCCAAAGTCGGAACAGGAAATCCAGAAACCGTTCTGGCCCTGTCTCACGAGAACCTGAATATCTCTTAACATACTATCCGTATGATTGTTTCGTTACTTTCCTATGAAATTAGATTCATCAAGGTTTGTTTACATAATTTATTCACTATTTAATTCCCTTCCTACTATTTTTAGTGATTTTCCAAATATACATCACTGCTGCTGTCAGCATCTGCCTTTAAGGTAGACTTTACCTATTTCATGGTTTCCATGATTCAACTAGCCCTTTTTGCATAAATAGCACAATTTATGAAAGTGATTAACCATCCCCATGGCCAATCCTTGTCAAGCATATCCACACCAAATGATTATAACAATATACTAAAACACATATAAGCCATTTTCGCATGGCTATCCAAAATTTATACAAGTCCAAAGGGTCCACGACCCACAGCAAACGGGTAGTCCTATACATGCCATTTCGAAGTTCAACCAAAATTGTACCAAAAGGGGGCTTTGATAGTGTGGGCGACTTTGACCTCAAGATCCCGAGTCCGATAGCTGGAGAACCAAATCTATAAAACAGAGGAGCAATGAAACGGAGTAAGCAATTTATGCTTAGTAAGTTTTGAGCAAGGAATTCCAGCACAACAAAAGTATAGCATTCATATAGCTAAATGGATAATTTCATATGCACAAATTTACGATATCGTAATTGCTTCACATTATCAACCCTTATGTACATACACAAAAGATCAACTCAGCCAAAGGCCGGTAGCTCGTTTATCAACTGAGCGAATACTTATTTGTAAGGGCTCAACTAAATTCAAGCACATACGAAACATACCTCAATGTTGGGATGTTTCGAGAGTATTAACTGGAATTTTACAGCAAGTTCATTCATTCCCAAATCACGTACCTTCGGAATTTAACCGGATATAGCTCCTCGTTCAAATGCCTTCGGGACATAGCCCGGTTATAGTAATTCGCACAAATGCCTTCGGGACTTAACCCGGATTTAGTAACTCGCACAAATGCCTTCGGGACTTAACCCGGATTTAGTAACTCGCACAAATGCCTTCGGACTTAGCCCGGAATTAGTATCTCGCACAAATGCCTTCGGGCTTAGCCCGGAATTAGTATCTCGCACAAATACCTTCGGATCTTAGTCCGGATATTGTCACTTAGCACAAGCCTTCGGGACTTAGCCCGGACATCATTCAAATAACCATGCACATTTAACAATAAATCATGGCCCATTCGTATTTCATTTTCGTTAGCAAAACTCAAACACAAGACATTTATCATTCTTGCAAATTCGGCTCAATAGCCACACAAAGAGCATGATTTTAATTTGCTTAAAACATGATCTAATCACATCATAATTTAAGCTCTCTTACTCAAGAACTTACCTCGGGTGTTGTCGAACGATTCCGATAGCTATTCGACCACTTTTTCCTTCCCTTTTCGGATTTAGTTCCCCTTTGCTCTTGAGCTTAATTAAACAAATAAATTGATTTAATCATTTGAGCATCGAAATGAGGAACGCAAGGCACTTAGCCCATATTTATACATTAGACATTAAAGTCACATATGTACGGAATCATGAATCAAACTCAACATTTTAGCTAATTTTTCCCCCTTGGCCGAATATGCATGTCTATTTTGGGGCCGATTTCAACACTTAATACATTCTACAAGCATGGTCACTTGTATTGACTAAACACCCTTTTGTTTCAAGTTCAAAACTTGGCTAATACACACATATACACACTAGTAAAGCATCCTCTCCCTTTCCATCAATTTAACACATGCATTAATAGACCATTTTAAATTAGCCTATCATATTTTCACCATGTCTCATATCAATCCCTATTTAATAATTTCTCATGCAATTGGCAAAATTGGAGAATGAAACTTCCACATACTCATGTACACACATAATAAGCATAGAATATGGAAATCAATTATTTTTATGACTCGGTTTTGTGGTCCCGAAACCACTTCCCGACTAGGGTCAATTTTGGGCTGTCACATGCAGGGTTTGCCTCCATTCAGGGAAGTAGAATTTGGTATTGATTTGATACCGGGAACAGCTCCGATCTCGATTGCTCCATATAGAATGGCACCAGCAGAGTTGAAAGAATTAAATTCACAGTTGCAAGAATTGACTGATAAAGGCTTTTGAGACCGAGTTTTTCACCTTGGGGTGCTCACGTGTTATTTGTGAAAAAGAAGGATGGTTCTATGAGATTGTGTGTTGACTATCGGTAGTTAAACAAGGTGACAATCAAAACCAAGTATCCGTTGCTAAGGATTGATGATTGTTTGATCAGCTAAAAGGACCGACATGGTTTTCAAAGATTGACTTGAGATCTGGGTATTCCCAGCTGTGAGTAAAAGAGTCGGATGTGCCTATAACTACTTTTAGAACAAGGTACGGTCATTATGAATTTTTAGTTATGCCATTCGGGTTGACAAATGCGCCTGCTGTGTTTATAGATTTAATGAATCGCATATTTCGGTCATACTTGGACAAATTTGTTGTGGTGTTTATGGATGATATTTTAATTTATTCAAAAGATGAGATAGAGCATGCTGAGCATTTGAGGATAGTTTTGCAAACTTTGAAACATAAGCAGTTGTATGCTAAGTTTAGTAAAAGTGAATTTTGGCTCCGGGAAGTTAGATTTTTGGGTCATATTATTTCAGGTGATGGTATACGGGTTGATCCTAGTAAGATTTCAGTCATTATTGATTGGAAACCACCGAAAAATGTAACTGACGTTAGAAGTTTCTTGGGGCTAGCTGGGTTGTAACGCCCCCACGTCCGATACCGTCGTCGGAGTAAAGTATGAGGTGTTACTAAGCTTAATTTAACATATTTAGAACTTTGGATTATTTATTTCTACATTCGCAGCTTTTAAGCTACTTGCATCACAGTCACAAGAAAAATCATATCTCGAGTTATGAAACTCGAAATCAAGATCCGTAAATTTTTCCTGAATCTAGACTCATATACCTATCTACTAATTTTTTTCTAGAATTTTTGGTTGGGCCATTTAGTACAGTTTATTAGTTAAAGGTACCCCTGTTTCAGGACTTGACTGGTCTGACCTCTGTTTACTACGAACCACATTTCTCTCTGTACAAAATTAATATGAATATTAGGTTTATTTCTCATGAAACTATACTCAATAAGGATTCTCATAATATAAAATACACTAGCTAATTATATCTTTACAATTTATGGTGAATTTCTAAAGTTGGAACAGGGGATTCAGAAACTGCTATGACCCTGTTTCACTAAAATTCTAATATCTTCTAACATATAATTCCTTTTCTTGTTTCATTTGTTTCATGTGAAACTAGACATAATAAGATTCAATTTGATATGTAGTCCATCACCAAATTCAATTTCTATCATTTTTAGTAAATTTTCAAACTCGCATCAGTGTTGCTGCAGTATCCTGTTTATGGCAAATTTCATCCCTTTTGATGAGTTTTTATACACTAAGTATCTTATTAATTTTCCTTATCATCAAACATAATCTAAACTAACCATTTTCATAATTTATCATTATCAAACATTTCCTCAACCAGTCCATTACCATACCATAAGATCATTTACACAAAATAGATATATTGCTATACATGCCATACTTAAATTTACAAGCCTTTACCAAAAGTCTTCCGGATAGTGTGACTGAGCCTTCGACCTATCCCGACTCCTGAGCTGGCTTGGCCAAACTACAATGAGTAAGAAGGAGGGAGTAAGCATAAATGCTTAGTAAGTTCATATGCAAATAATAAGTAACATAACAAACAGTCATACCAATCAACATTAGCATGCATCACTAAAACACATGTTACATTTCTAATCATTTTTCATCATCTTATTACCCTATCGTGGTTGTATCAATACTCAACCCGAGGGTTAAATACATACCTGTTCAAAATATCCATTTCACATCACTTACCAATACGTCTCTTGACATCTCAAATATTCCTCCATTTGAGTAGAGCTTTACCCGTTGAACACATCGGAATATAATTCGGATACATGGATAACTTGCACATAAATGCCATATATGAAATCAAGCAATCATGTAACCCACCCATAAGTGAACTCGGACTCAACTCAACGAGCTCGGGCGTTCGCATCCATAAGTGAACTCGGACTCAACTCAACGAGCTCGGATGCCTAGTTACATCTCACGAACTCGGACTCAACTCAACGAGTTCGGACATTCGCATCCATAAGTGAACTCGAACTCAACTCAACGAGTTCGGATGCTCAACCATCCTAGTGACATGTCACTTGTATCCTAATCTATTCCTAAGGTTCAAACGGGCTTTTTTTCTTGAACACTTATCCTTGCCGTCTTCCGTAGAATGCCGAAATCAATACTCGGTAACAATTATATTTAACAAGTAGCTCGCATAATTTACATATTATTTGAAATTAACCACAAAGCATACATTTCATAATTAAATTCAGCATAGCATATAATTAACATCAATAACTTAAAAATAACAATTATGCTACTTTATTTACACATGAACTTACCTTGGTACCAAAATACAAGGATTTTGCAATCTAGTCCACAATCTTTTCTTTTCCTCGATTGAGGTCGATTCCACGTCTTTCTTGATCTAAAATAACACATTTAGCTTATTTAATACTCACATTATCAAATTAATCCTTAACTCAAATTTTGGCAAAATTACAATTTTACCCCTAAACTTTTGCATATTTACATTTTTGCCCCTAGGCTCGGGATTAAACTTTATTCCTTATTCTTATGTTTTACAACATGCTGATCACTTTTCTCTTCTATGGCAACATCAAATTCTCACTCTAACATGTACTTGTGACTATTAGGTATTTTTACCGATTAAGCCCTTTTACTCGTTTTTGCTTAAAATCGAGTAGTACAAGTTGTCTAACATAATTTAAAACTTCATATTCTATCATAAAACATCAAAATACACAAATTTTACCTATGTGTATTTTCCAAATATAAACCCTAGGTTGAATTATTGCTAACATAAGCTTAATCGAGCTACCGGGATTCCAAAAACGTAAAGAACATTAAAAACGGGGCTTGGAATCACTTACTATGGAGCTTGGAAGCTTGAAACAAACCATAGCTATGGAGAACCCATGAAATTTCGGCCTAATGAAGAAGATGGACAAAAAAATTGGCTTTTAATTTTTTTTTTAATTCATTTTAATAACTAAATGACCAAAATACCCTTACTACTAAACTTTCCAAAATTCCTTCCATGTCTTAATTTTGTCCATGAACTTAAAATTGGTCAAATTGCTATTTAAGACCTCCTCATTAATATTTCAAAACAATTTCATACTAAAAACTTCTAGAATGCAAGTTTTACAACTTATTCGATTTAGTCCCTACTTTCAATTTAAGCACTTTAGGCATAGAATTTCATCACGAAATTTTCACACAATCATGCAATCATATCATAAACATCAAAATCATTGTAAAATAATTATTTCTATCTCGGATTTGTGGTCACGAAACCACTATTCCGATTAAGCCCTAATTTAGGATATTACATGGGTATTATTGGCGGTTTGTAAATGGATTTTCTATAATTGCTGCTCCTATGACTAGACTACTCCGAAAGAATGTTAAATTTGAATGGACGGAAGAATGTCAACAGAGTTTTAAAGAATTGAAAAAGTTATTAACTGAAGCACCAGTGTTGGTACAACCCGAATCAGGTAAAGAATTTGTGGTGTATAGTGATGCTTCTCGAAATGGCTTAGGATGTGTACTTATGCAAGAAGGAAAAGTGGTGGCTTATGCTTCGAGGCAGTTAAAATCTCACGAAAGAAATTATCCGACTCATGATTTTGAATTGGCTGCTATAGTGTTTTCTTTGAAGATTTGGCGACATTATTTGTATGGTGAATAGTGCCGAGTATATACCGACCACAAAAGTCTTAAGTACTTGATGTCACAAAAAGACTTGAATTTGAGACAGCAAAGATGGTTGGAGTTATTGAAAGATTACGAGCTTGTTATTGATTACCATTCGGGAAAAGCGAAAGTGGTTGCAGATGCTTTAAGCAGAAAATTGTTATTTGCTTTGAGAAATATGAACACTCGGTTAAAGATATCAAATGATTGTTCGATTCTAGCAGAGTTAAGAGCAAGACTGATGTTTTTACAAGAGATTTCTGAAACTCAGAAAATTGATTAAGATTTGCAAGCCAAGAGAAACCCGTGTGAAGCTGATACGGGATCAGATTTCAGAATTGGTTCTGATGGTTGCCTGATGTTTAAAAATCAGATTTGTGTACCGAAAAATGATGAGTTGATTCAAAAGATTTTGCATGAAGCACATAATGGTTGTTTGGCGGTTCATCCGGGCAGTACGAAAATGTATAATGACTTGAAGAAAATTTACTGGTGGAGTGGAATGAAAATAGATATTTCCGAGTTTGTATCAAAGTGCTTAGTTTGTCAAAAAGTGAAAGCTGAACACCAAGTACCTTCGGGATTACTCCAGCCTATCATGGTTCCTGAATGGAAATGAGATCGAATTATTATGGATTTTATATCAGGGTTGCCGTTAACTCCGGGGAAGAAAAATGTCATCTGGGTAATAGTTGACAGACTGACTAAATCGGCTCATTTTATTCCGGTACATACAGATGATTCTCTTAATAAGTTGGCTGAGTTGTATATCTGTGACATTGTTAGACTTCATGGAATACCTTTGTCAATCATTTCGGATAGAGATCTGAGATTTAGTTCACGATTTTGGCAAAAGTTACAAGAGGCATTAGGTACAAAGTTAAATTTTAGCACTGCCTTTCATCCACAAACTGATGGACAATCAGAGAGAGTAATTCAGATTCTTGAAGACATGCTCAGATGTTGCGTATTGGAATTTCAAGGTAGTTGGGAAAGGTACTTACCATTGGTAGAATTTCCTTATAATAATAGTTATCAGACGAGTTTGAAGATGGCACCTTATGAAGCATTGTATGGTTGTAAATGTCGGACGCCATTATATTGGATTGAACCCAAGGAAAATCAGATTTATGGAGTTGATCTAATAAAGAAACCGAAGAAAAGGCAAAAGTGATTCGAGATTGTTTGAAAGCTGCTTCAGATAGACAGAAATCATATGCGGATTTGAAACAAAGGGAAATCGAGTTTCAAGTTAGTGATAAGGTATTTCTAAAAGTGTCTCCATGGAAGAAAGTCCTTATATTTGGACGGAAGGGCAAGTTAAGTCCGCGTTTTATTGGACCATATGAAATAATAGAAAAAGTTGGACCGGTAGCATATCGACTAGCATTACCACCTGAATTAGAGAAGATTCATGATGTGTTCCACGTATCTATGTTACGTCGGTATCGTTCAGATCCTTCACATATAATTTCACCGACAGAAATTGAACTACGACCGGATATGACTTACGAAAATGAATCGATTAAGATTTTAGCTCGAGAAGTCAAACAATTAATAAATAAAAGTGTCGCTCTCGTGAAAGTATTGTGGCAAAAGCACAGGGTAGAAGAACTACATGGGAACCTGAAGAAACTATGAGAAACTAATATCCACACCTGTTTACCGGTAAGATTTTCGAGGACAAAATCTCTTAAAGGGGGGAGAGTTGTAATATCCCGAATTAGGGCCTAATCAGAATAGTGGTTTTGTTACCACAAATCCAAGATAGAAATAATTATTTTATAATTATTTTGATGTTTATGATATAATTGCATGATTGTGTGAAAATTTCGTGATGAAATCCTATGCCTAAAGTGCTTAAATTGAAATTTGGGACTAAATCGAATAATTTGCAAAATTTGCATTCTAGGAGTTTTTAGTATGAAATTGTTTTGGAATATTAATGAGGAGGTCTTAAATAGAAATTTGACCAATTTCTAAGTCTATGGACAAAAATTGGACATGGATGGAATTTTTGGAAAGTTTAGTAGTAAGGGCATTTTGGTCATTTAGTTATTAAAATGAATTAAAACAAAATTAAAAGCCAATTTTTGTCCAACTTCTTCATTAGGCAGAAATTTCAAGGGTTCTCCATGGTTAGGATTTCTTTCAACCTTACAAGCTCCATAGTAAGTGATTCCAAGCCCCGTTTTTAATGTTCTTTATGTTTTTGGAATCCCGGTAGCTCGATTAAGCTTATGCTAGCAATAATTCAACCTAGGGTTCATATTTGGAAAAATACCCATAGGTAAAATTTGTGTATTTTGGTGTTTTATGATAGAATATGAGGTTTTAAATTAAGTTAGACAACTTGTACTACTCGATTTTAAGCGAAAACGAGTAAAAGGGCTTAATTGGTAAAAATACATAATAGTCATAAGTACATGTTAGAGTGTGAATTTGATGTTGCCATAGAAGGGAAAAATGATCAGCATGTCATAAAACATAAGAATAAGGGATGAAGTATAATTCCCAAGCCTAGGGGCAAAAGTGTAATTATGCAAAAGTTTAGGGGCAAAAATGTAATTTTTCCAAAGTTTGTATTAAATGCTATTTTGATGAATGTATGTATTAAATAAGATTAATTTGGCATTATGGATCAAGAGAAACGAGTTTCAAGTCGCGATCGAGGGAAAAACAAAGTTTACGAAGAATAGGCTCGATTGCTAATAATTTTGTACCGAGGTAAGTTCATGTGTAAATGTAGTAACATAATTGTCATTTTAAGGAACTTAATGATATTTATATGATATGATGATTATTATTATGAAATATTATGCTTTGTGGTTGTTGTTGAGTAATATGCAAATTATGTTTATTACTTGTTAAATATGAATTGCTACCGAGTATCGGTTTCAATATTTCGTGGAAGACGATAAAGATGTGTGATCGAGGAAAAACCCCGTTTGAACCTTGGGAATATATTAGAATACAAGTGACATGTCACTAGGATATTTGAGTTCCGAACTCGTTGAGTTGAGTCCGAGTTCGTGAGATGTAACTAGGCATCCGAGCTCGTTGAGTTGAGTTCGAGTTCACTTATGGATGCAAACGCCTGAGCTCATTGAGTTGAGTCCGAGTTCACTTATGGGCGGGTTACATGGTAGCTTGGCTACATAAGTTCCGCAGGCTATTGAGTTTGTCTAGCTGCGGGTATGACACTTACGTTCATGAAATCCGTGTATTCGAATTATATTCTGATGTGTTCAACGGGTGAATCTTAAGTGAATAAGGAGAAGGCCTAAAATGAAGGTGACATATTGGTAAGTGTGGTAAATGAGAAAATTTGACAGGTATGTGCTTAAACCCTCGGGTTGAAAACTTGGTATGATGAAATCGTAGAAAGATATTAAAAGTAAATGAAACATGAATGTCTTGGTGTTGTTTATGCAAATGATGTTTTATGTGAGATTGTGTGATTATGTTACTTGCTATTTGCATGTAAACTTACTAAGCATTTGTGCTTACTCCCTCATTTTCTTTCATTGTAGTTTTGACAAGCCGGCTTGAGAATCGGGATAGGACGAAGACTCGTTCACACTATCCGAAGGCTTAAATTGGTAAAATGGGTTGTGTATTTTGAATGTGGCATGTATGGCAAAACACTCACTTTGTGTAATTGATCTTATGATATGGCTATGGTTTGGTAAGAAAAGGGTTTGTAAATGATTAGCCATTGGAATGGCCAACCTAAGTCATATTTGATGTTATGTATGTTTAAAATGCTATTTAGTCCATGAAAATCCTTAGTAAAGAAATTTGCCATAAAACAGAATCTAACAGCAGCAGTGATGTAAATTTGAAAAATCACTAAAAATAGTGGAAATGGAATTAAATGACGAGTAAGTTATGAAATTTAAGCTTAATTAGTATATTTTCATATGGATTGAAAAAAACAAGTATATAAATTATATTTTATGAGATATTTGATTTTTTGTGAAATAGGGCCAGAGTGATTTCTGGATCTCCTGGTCTGACTTTAAAAATTCATCATAAATTGTAAAAAGATAATTACAAGTCATAATTTATATGTAAAGATTCCTTATTGAGTCTAGTTTTGAGAGAAACAAACTTCATAGTCATTGAAATTTTGTACAGAGGGATATCTGATTCGTAATATACAGAGGTCAGATCAGTCGAACCCTGAAACAGGGGAGACTTTAACTAATAAACTGTACTAATTCACTTGACCAAAAATTCTAAAAACAAACTAGTAAATAGATATATGAGTTCAGTTTTAGGGAAAATTTACATAATTGGATTTCGAGTTTCGGAATTCGAGATATGAATTTTGAAGTGACTGTGATGCAGATTGCTAGCTTGACTGGAAATTTTAAAAATAAATTGTTTGAGCTGTTTAAGTAATGAATTTAGTCTGTTAACACCTCGTGTTCGGCTCCGGCGATGGTCTTGGGTACGGGGCATTACATTTGGTGGTATCAGAGCAGGCTTATTCGGTTCTCGACTAATGTGTTGTATGTACGGGTTTTGCTATACATGCCATATATATATTGTGATAGTGTGACGACTTCTGACCTTTTAAATAATTTTTTATAGTAAATGGATCCCGATCCAGTTGCGGCTGATGATGTAGAGAGAAATGCACCAGCTCCGGCTGAAGGGGTGGTGCAAACTGAAAATCCACCTCCTTCTGTTGGTCAAGGAGGAGGAAAAGGGGCTCGGAAAGCCTTTCTCCAAATGATGAGTGCCTGGTATATTGAGTTCGTTCGTACGAACTCGAATGCAATACCTCCCCCACCTCCCCCGATTCCTCAACCTGTACCCCTGATGCCACAAGGTGTAGATCTGATGAAATTTCACAGAACTCCAGTTGACAGAATCCGTAAACAAGGGGTCGAAGAATTCAGGGCAAATATTGATGATGATGCCGGGAAAGTAGAGTTTTGGCTCGATAATTCTATTCGAGTATTTCATGAATTGTCTTGTACACCTGAGGAATGCTTGAAATGTGCTATATCATTGTTGAGGGATTCAGCTTATCATTGGTGGAAGGCATTGACTTCAGTAGTACCGAAAGAGAAAGTAACTTGGGAGTTCTTTCAAGAAGAATTTCGGAAGAAATATATCAGTGAAAGATTTATTGATCAGAAGTGTAAAAAGTTTCTTGAATTAAAGCAGGGGAACATGACAGTCACTGAATACGAAAGAGAATTTGTCAATTTGAGTAAGTATGCTAGAGAATATATTCCTACAGAAGCTAAAATGTGCAGACGATTTGAAAACGGACTCAATGAAGACATCAAAGTATTTGTTGGGATTCTTAAATTAAAAGAAATGGTAGTATTGGTTGATCGAGCTTGCAAGGCTGAAGAACTACTTAAAGAGAAGAAAAAGGTAGAGGCTGAGACTAAAATTTGGAAGAAAATACCGACGAGCAGTTCATTCTCACAGCAATCCAGAAAATCTAGAAATATGAATCCTCGTTCATAGGTTTCGGCTGGATAATCATATGGAAATTCTAAGAAGCAAAATGTGGGTCCTATATCTCAGACTACTTCAACGGCTAGTGTGGGAAATACGAGATTTGTTAAGCCTGAGTGCCAACGGTGTGGCAGAAATCATTTTGGCCCATGTAGAGCGAATGAATGTTTTCGGTGTGGTTCTCCGGATCATTTTATTAGAGACTACCCAGAGAGAGCTGAGAAAGAAAAATTTCAGAATGTAAAAGCTAGTTGTGCAGACTCGAGGGGAAGATATTTGAGAAAAGCTGGAAATGAAGCAAGCAGCAAAAATGTAGCCAGAGATTCATAGCTAAATCTGAAGCAAGGGCTCCAGCTAGAACTTATGCTATAAAGGCACGTGAAGATACTTCATCACCCGATGTGATTACTGGTATATTTTCTCTTTATGATGTTAATGTTATTGCTTTGATTGATCCCAGTTCTACTCACTCATATGTATGCATGAAATTGGTGTCTAGTATGAATATACCTGTTGAGAGCATAGAATTTATGATTAGAGTGTCGAATCTGTTAGGCAAATGTGTGATAGTTGATAAAGTATGCAAGAAATGCCCTGTAATGATTTGGGGTCATTACTTTCTGGCCGACTTGATGTTGTTGCCGTTTGATGAATTTGATGTTATTTTGGGTATGGATTGGTTGACATTGCATGATGCTATAATAAATTGCAACAAAAAGGTTATAGAATTAAAGTGTGAAAGTGGTGAAATTTTGCGGGCTGAACCAGACAAATCAGAGGCATTATCTAGTATGATTTCTTCGATGCCGGCTCAGAGATATTTGAGAAAGGGTTATGAAGCTTATTTGGCATATGTAATTAATACAAAAGAAGTTGAAAAGAAAGTTGAATCAGTGCCGATTGTGTGTGAATTTGCAGACGTATTTCTAGAAGAATTGCAGGGTTTGCCTCCAGTCAGGGAAGTAGAATTTGGTATTGATTTGATACCGGGAACAGCTCCGATCTCGATTGCTCCATATAGAATGGCACCAGCTGAGTTGAAATAATTAAAGTCACAGTTGCAAGAGTTGGCTGATAAAGGCTTTGTGAGACCGAGTTTTTCACCTTGGGGTGCTCCCGTGTTATTTGTGAAAAAGAAGGATGGTTCTATGAGATTGTGTGTTGACTATCAGTAGTTAAACAAGGTGACAATAAAAAACAGGTATCCGTTGCTAAGGATTGATGATTTGTTTGATCAGCTAAAAGGACCGACATGGTTTTCAAATATTGACTTGAGATCTGGGTATTCCCAGCTACGAGTAAAAGAGTCGGATGTGCCTATAACTGCTTTTAGAACAAGGTACGGTCATTATGAATTTTTAGTTATGCCATTCGGGTTGACAAATGCTCCTGCTGTGTTTATGGATTTAATGAATCGCATATTTTGGTCATACTTGGACAAATTTGTTGTGGTGTTTATAGATGATATTTTAATTTATTCAAAAGATGAGATAGAGCATGCTGAGCATTTGAGGATAGTTTTGCAAACTTTGAAAGATAAGCAGTTGTATGCTAAGTTTAGTAAAAGTGAATTTTGGCTCCGGAAAGTTGGATTTTTGGGTCATATTGTTTCAGGTGATGGTATACGGGTTGATCCTAGTAAGATTTCAGTCATTATTGATTGGAAACCACCGAAAAATGTAACTGAGGTTAGAAGTTTCTTGGGGCTAGCTGGGTATTATCGGCGGTTTGTAAATGGATTTTCTATAATTGCTGCTCCTATGACTAGACTACTCCGAAAGAATGTTAAATTTGAATGGACGGAAGAATGTCAACAGAGTTTTAAAGAATTGAAAAAGTTATTATCTGAAGCACCAGTGTTGGTACAACCCGAATCAGGTAAAGAATTTGTGGTGTATAGTGATGCTTCTCGAAATGGCTTAGGATGTGTACTTATGCAAGAAGGAAAAGTGGTGGCTTATGCTTCGAGGCAGTTAAAATCTCACGAAGGAAATTATCCGACTCATGATTTGGAATTGGCTGCTATAGTGTTTGCTTTGAAGATTTGGCGACATTATTTGTATGGTGAAAAGTGCAGAGTATATACCGACCACAAAAGTCTTAAGTACTTGATGTCACAAAAAGACTTGAATTTGAGACAGCAAAGATGGTTGGAGTTATTGAAAGATTACGAGCTTGTTATTGATTACCATTCGGGAAAAGCGAATGTGGTTGCCGATGCTTTAAGCAGAAAATTGCTATTTGCTTTGAGAAAAATGAACACTTGGTTAAAGATATCAAATGATGGTTCGATTCTAGCAGAGTTAAGAGCAAGACTGATGTTTTTACAAGAGATTTCTGAAACTCAGAAAATTGATCAAGATTTGCAAGCCAAGAGAAACCAGTGTGAAGCTGATACAGGATCAGATTTCAGAATTGGTTCTGATGGTTGGTTGATGTTTAAAAATCGGATTTGTGTACCGAAAAATGATGAGTTGATTCAAAAGATTTTGCATGAAGCACATAATGGTTGTTTGGCGGTTCATCCGGGCAGTACGAAAATGTATAATGACTTGAAGAAAATTTACTGGTGGAGTGGAATGAAAAGAGATATTTCCGAGTTTGTATCAAAGTGCTTAGTTTGTCAAAAAGTGAAAGCTGAACACCAAGTACCTTCGGGATTACTCCAGCCTATCATGGTTCCTGAATGGAAATGAGATCGAATTATTATGGATTTTATATTAGGGTTGCCGTTAACTCCGGGGAAGAAAAATTTCATCTGGGTAATAGTTGACAGACTGACTAAATCGGCTCATTTTATTCCGGTACATACGAATTATTCTCTTAATAAGTTGGCTGAATTGTATATCCGTGACATTGTTAGACTTCATGGAATACCTTTGTCAATCATTTCGGATAGAGTTCCGAGATTTAGTTCACGATTTTTACAAAAGTTACAAGAGGCATTAGGTACAAAGTTAAATTTTAGCACTGCCTTTCATCCACAAACTGATGGACAATCAGAGAGAGTAATTCAGATTCTTGAAGACATGCTCAGATGTTGCGTATTGGAATTTCAAGGTAGTTGGGAAAGGTACTTACCATTGGTAGAATTTCCTTATAATAATAGTTATCAGACGAGTTTGAAGATGGCACCTTATGAAGCATTGTATGGTCGTAAATGTCGGACGCCATTATATTGGATTGAACTCAAGGAAAATCAAATTTATGGAGTTGATCTAATAAAAGAAACCGAAGAAAAGGCAAAAGTGATTCGAGATTGTTTGAAAGCTGCTTCAGATAGACAAAAATCTTATGCGGATTTGAAACAAAGGGAAATCGAGTTTCAAGTTAGTGATAAGGTATTTTTAAAAGTGTCTCCATGGAAGAAAGTCCTTAGATTTGGACGGAAGGGCAAGTTAAGTCCGCGTTTTATTGGACCATATGAAATAATAGAAAAGGTTGGACCGGTAGCATATCGGCTAGCATTACCACCTAAAATAGAGAAGATTCATGATGTGTTCCACGTATCTATGTTACGTCGGTATCGTTCAGATCCTTCACATATAATTTCACCGACAGAAATTGAACTACGACCGGATATGACTTACGAAGAAAAATCGATTAAGATTTTAGCTCGAGAAGTCAAACAATTAAGAAATAAAAGTGTCGCTCTCGTGAAAGTATTGTGGCAAAAGCACAAGGTAGAAGAGACTACATGGGAACCTGAAGAAACTATGAGAAACTAATACCCACACCTGTTTACCGGTAAGATTTTCGAGGACGAAAATTCTTAAAGGGGGAGAGTTGTAATATCCCGGATTAGGGCCTAATCGGAATAGTGGTTTTGTGACCAAAAATCCAGGATAGAAATAATTATTTTATAATTATTTTGATGTTTATGATATAATTGCATGATTGTGTGAAAATTTCGTGATGAAATCCTATGCCTAAAGTGCTTAAATTGAAATTAGGGACTAAATCGAATAATTTGCAAAACTTGCATTCTAGGAGTTTTTAGTATGAAATTGTTTTGTAATATTAATGAGGAGGTCTTAAATAGCAATTTGACCAATTTCTAAGTCTATGGACAAAAATTGGACATGGATGGAATTTTTGGAAAGTTTAGTAGTAAGGGCATTTTGGTCATTTAGTTATTAAAATGAATTAAAAACAAAATTAAAAGCCAATTTTTGTCCATCTTCTTCATTAGGCAGAAATTTCAAGGGTTCTCCATGGTTAGGATTTCTTTCAACCTTTCAAGCTCTATAGTAAGTGATTCCAAGCCCCGTTTTTAATGTTCTTTACGTTTTTGGAATCCCGGTAGCTCGATTAAGCTTATGCTAGCAATAATTCAACCTAGGGTTCATATTTGGAAAATACCCACAGGTGAAATTTGTGTACTTTGGTGTTTTATGATAGTATATGAGGTTTTAAATTATGTTAGACGACTTGTACTACTCGATTTTAAACGAAAACGAGTAAAAAGGCTTAATTGGTAAAAATACCTAATAGTCATAAGTACATGTTAGAGTGTGAATTTGATGTTGCCATAGAAGGGAAAAATGATCCGCATGTCATAAAACATAAGAATAAGGGATGAAGTTTAATTCCCGAGCCTAGGGCAAAAGTGTAATTATGCAAAAGTTTAGGGGCAAAAATGTAATTTTGCCAAAGTTTGTATTAAATGCTATTTTGATGAATGTATGTATTAAATAAGATTAATTTGGAATTATAGATCAAGAGAAACGAGATTCAAGTCGCGATCGAGGGAAAAATAAAGTTTACGAAGAATAGGCTCGATTGCTAATAATTTTGTACCGAGGTAAGTTCATGTGTAAATGTAGTAACATAATTGTCATTTTAAGTAACTTAATGATATTTATATGATATGATGATTATTATTATGAAATATTATGCTTTGTGGTTATTGTTGAGTAATATGCAAATTATGTTTATTACTTGTTAAATATGAATTGCTACCGAGTATCGGTTTCAATATTTCATGGAAGACGGTAAAGATGTGTGATCGAGGAAAAAGCCCGTTTGAACCTTGGGAATAGATTAGAATACAAGTGACATGTCACTAGGATATTTGAGTTCCGAACTCATTGAGTTGAGTCCGAGTTCGTGAGATGTAACTAGGCATCCGAGCTCGTTGAGTTGAGTCCGAGTTCACTTATGGATGCAAACGCCCGAGCTTGTTGATTTGAGTTCGAGTTCAATTATGGGCGGGTTACATGGTAGCTTGGCTACATAAGTTTCGCAGGCTATTGAGTTTGTCTATCTGCGGGTATGACACTTACGTTCATGAAATCCGTGTATTCGAATTATATTCCGATGTGTTCAACGGGTGAATCTTAAGTGAATAAGGAGAAGGCCTAAAATGAAGGTGACATGTTGGTAAGTGTGGTAAATGAGAAAATTTGACAGGTATGTGCTTAAGCCCTCGGGTTGAAAACTTGGTATGATGAAATCGGAGAAAGATATTAAATGTAAATGAAACATGAATGTCTTGGTGTTGTTTATGCAAATGATGTTTTATGTGAGATTGTGTGATTATGTTACTTGCTATTTGCATGTAAACTTACTAAGCATTTGTGCTTACTCCCTCCTGTTCTTTCATTGTAGTTTTGACAAGCCGGCTTGAGAATCGGGATAGGTCGAAGACTCGTTCACACTATCCGAAGGCTTAAATTGGTAAAATGGGTTGTGTATTTTGAATGTGGCATGTATGGCAAAACACTCACTTTGTGTAATTGATCTTATGATATGGCTATGGTTTGGTAAGAAAAGGGTTTGTAAATGATTAGCCATTGGAATGGCCAATCTAAGTCATATTTGATGTTATGTATGTTTAAAATGATATTTAGTCCATGAAAATCCTTAGTAAAGAAATTTTCCATAAAACAGAATCTAACAGCAGCAGTGATGTAAATTTGAAAAATCACTAAAAATAGTGGAAATGGAATTAAATGATGAGTAAGTTATGAAATTGAAGCTTAATTAGTCTATTTTCATATGGATTAGTTATGAAATTGAAGCTTAATGAGTCTATTTTCATATGGATTGAAAAAAACAGGTATATAAATTATATTTTATGAGATATTTGAATTTTTGTGAAACAGGGCTAGAGTGATTTCTGGATCCCCTATTCTGAATTTAAAAATTCATCATAAATTGTACAAAGATAATTAGAAGTCATAATTTATATGTACAGATTCCTTATTGAGTCTAGTTTTGAGAGAAACAAACTTCATAGTGATTAAAATTTTGTACAGAGGGATATCTGATTCGTAATATACAGAGGTCAGATCAGTCGAACCCTAAAATAGGGGAGACTTTAACTAATAAACTGTACTAATTTACTTGACCAAAAATTCTAAAAAAAAATTAGTAAATAGATATATGTGTCTAGTTTCAGGGAAAATTTACATAATTGGATTTCGAGTTTCGGAATTCGAGATATGAATTTTTAAGCAACTGTGACGCAGATTGCTAACTTGACTGGAAATTTTAAAAATAAATTGTTTGAGCTGTTTAAGTAATGAATTAAGTCTGTTAACACCTCGTGTTCGACTCCGGCGACGGTCTTGGGTACGGGGCGTTACAATTGAATGAAAATATGTTTCAATGAGTTTAATTTGAATATGTTTAGATCAAGAACCAAAGAAATCAGATTTGGATCGGGGGAAAACAAAAGTTGTCGAGTAGTCGTCTCGTTCCGTTTTACATCGTCTGAGGTAAGTTTATAGGCAAATAGACGTACTTATTTTAATTAAATACAAATTATATATGCTGAAATGAAATATGCGATTTTATATATACAATAGCCACATGTGAGTAAGCTTGGCTACTATATTTTCAAATTCGTTTCGACCGAGTTACGACGTCCGAAAGCCCCGTATGAACCTTGGGAATAGCTAGGATACATATGTCATGACATAGGATTCCGATATGTGATGTGCGAGTAAGACCATGGCATCGATATGTGATTCCGATATATATGTGCGAGTAAGAACTTGTGTGGGACAGTGGCATCGATATGTGAGTACATGTAAGATCGCGTTTGGGACGTTGGCATTGTACGATATATGTGTGATAATCCGAGTGTCCTATCCAATTCCGAATGGTACATCGGGCAAAGATAAGATGTGATCGAATGTGTAATATGAGCTCAATGGCCAGGTATGATTTAGGTTATTGTCTACTTGAAATAAGTAAATAACTTGATATTTGTTACAAATTGTGTGTGATGCAAATGAAGATCATATATGAATTTAGTAAGTGTATTCAGCCTTGTGAATATTATTGAAATGTATCTTAAGTATGTGCATATATGATCATGTGTATTCGGTCACATAACTAGTATATGTATATGAAGTTATATTTTGATACATGAGTTTATGTATTTGAGTGTATGTGGACTAGGTTTTATAATGACTATTTGGCTTTGGAAATTGAATAATAACATGTTAGATACTATGTTGGCATTCAGCCAAGGTAGAAATTGTGTATGAAAATGTATTATTTATGAAATTTGTAAGTTTGAGACTAAGCATGGTAACGTTAATGTGATTTGGTTTAGCTTAAAATGAGTTGATTATATCATTAGTTTGTTTATTTCCTTATGACTTACTAAGTTGTGATAGCTTACTCTGTGTGTTTATGTTCACTCTGTTTTATAGATTTTGGATTCGAATTACGAGCTCAGGGATCGTCAGCCAAGTCTATCACACTATCCACTCTCTTCGGTATTTTAAATAGCGAACTTTCGAACCTACGGCATGTATAGGCTGAATTATGTTTGGAATGTTGTATTTTGGTCTCTGTATAATGGGAGCCATGAGAAAATGGCTTAATTTCTAAGCCTGAGTTCGGTTTTTGGTTAAATTATGGTTTAAGTCTATTTTGATTATCATGTCGTGTGCCATGGTTGATTATAATTTGTGTTATGTGCTTGTATTTGGAGGTGGTATGGATGAATTGGTTATGTTATATGTTTGATCTTGGTCTGAGCTTATATCGAGAGTGTATCCAAATTGTATGATATTTGTGAAGCTTATTATGTGTTTCGGCCATATGGTATATAATGGTTGTTAATTAAACTACAGTAGATCATGTGTTAGTTAGGTAAAAATCAAGACGTATGTAAGGTGTGTGTTTTGTTTACTTATGGACTAATTTAATGATATGAATGACACTTGATTTGTTTGTCATGTTAGATAAAACATATTGAGACTTAGATTCATATGAGGGGATTGAATCAATGAAAAATGACATGTGTACCTTGGTATTCTGTCATGATATGTTAGTTGAGCTCTTATATGTTGTTATATATTTATATATATATGTGTGCTTATACTGTGGTTGGTATGTACATGTGTATAACTATACAAAATTGTTAGTTACTTGTAAGTTTACTAATAGGTGCAAAAGAACAAAGTTAGCTGAATAGATAGGAAAAAAAAGGGGGGTTTAACACTTGACTTTCAGCAATGTTGGTTTTACTTATGAATTTGAGTATTAATGTGTATTAATATAAGGAATGTGAAAACTCATATTGACTTATTGGGAAATGCCGTAAAAAAATAAATGACAAGTTGGTATTGAAATTTACTTTTTTTGGATTATAATTGGTGCACGTGAAAGACTATTATAAGAATGGGTTTGATATTCAATTAATGAAATTATTGATCTGTTATATATCCTATATATAAATATTTAATTTGTTTGGTATATGCTGAATTATGTTTTAATTATGTTATCAAATGAACAATATGAAGTTTAAGATTTGATATTTGAAAATGATTTGAGTATTGATGTGGTTATACTTTTGAATTGTAAAATGTAATGCATATTTGTATGAACTGTGAAATGATCGGTAATACTTCATAACCCTAGTCTAGCAACGGATACGGGTTAGGGGTGTTACAATACTTTTATTACAATTTGCATTAAATCCCATGATTACCACTTACTCATTCATAATGCTTACTCTTTTTTCTTACACACACTAATTATATTGTCTTGTCATTAGGCTAGCAACCATAATCTCCCCATTATAACATATCACATTATTAACAAGTTATTTCAATTTGCTTAACAACACGCACATCATTTACGAGTAATCATAATTTCAACATATAGCTTAACAATATTTCACATATCTATTGAATCACAACTTAAGTATATACATCGTACTATATCCCAACTCAATTAGGCTTATAAGCCTAACACATGATTATTTTCAAATCTTATCATACATCCATTTATCATAATTGTAGATCATTAGTCGTATGACTACCATTATTTCAGAAGCATAACTTTCTCATATGCATTCTTACCACATATTCATAGTATACCGAGACCTTTACTCATGGGTTATAAGTACATACCTGTACTAACTCGTAGCACATTCTCATATTTCCTCATCATTGACTTACTTGTCACATAATTCACTGATTCACCCATTAAACACTTGGAATGCTATTGGATACACGAAAAGCTTGCACATAGTGCCTCATACGTAGCCACTTGCTACCTTATATCACATATCACACATTGCTCGCTCTCGAGCTAATCACGGGCCTGCTCACACAAGCTGACTGTCAAGACGTAACTACAGGGTTGCTTACACAATCTAATAGGTACCCGCTACCCAACCATCAGTAGAACGTACAAGACCAGCACCCGGATTCACATAGTGACATATACACATAATCTTTGAGCTCATAATCACATAGTTCCTACTGACATGTCACTTGTATCCTAAACTATTCCTAAGGTTCAAACAGGATTTTCTCGACGTCTCATCTTTGTCGAACTCGTTCACAATGTCATTCTCATTGACCATGGTATCATTCATACACTCACTGTAACAATTAAACATAGAAATTCATACATTAATTAAGCATTAAAACATGATACAACATTTCATTATTTACACATGAACTTACCTCGGCACCAAAAATGGCAAAGAGGGACCTAATCGTCAATTACACATTTTTTCCTCGTTCTAGGCCCAAATCTCATTTTCTTTGATCAATAATATCACATTTAGCTTATTTATTAGTTACATTATTCATTGTGACCCAAAAATCATTTTATGGAAAAATTACATTTTTGCCCCAAAACTTTATCATATTTACACATTTGCCCCTAGGCTCGTAAAATGATTTTCATTCAATTTATTTGTACTTTAAGCCTAGACTAACCATTTTTATAATTATAACAGCCCACAAATTCCATAGAACACACTTTTACTACATATTTTGTAACTTTTAAATTTAGCCCTTTTAAGCATTTTCACCGAAAATCACTTAGCAAAAGTTGTTTCTTCAAGCATAAACGTGCATAATCTACCATTAAATATCAAAATGAAAAAAATTATAACATGTTTCAAACCCTATACCTTCATCATAACTCAAATAAATGGTAGAAATAGGTAGATCTTGTTACGAAGATTTCAAAAACGTAAAAATCATTAAAAATAGGGCTAGAACAGACTTACAATCGAGCTTGGAAGCTTGAAAAACCCTAGCCATGGTTTCTTCACGTAAAATTTGGCCGAGGAAGAAGATGGACAAGAAATTTTGGCTTTTATTTTGTTTTTAATTCTTTTTAATTACTAAATGACCAAAATGCCCCTAACTTGAAAATATTCTATTTCACCTATTTCATGTCCAATTTCGTCCAAAAAATTAACCAATGGTCTAATTACCATTTTAGGACCTCCAATTGAAAATTTCATAGTAATTGAAACCTCTAGCTTCTAGAACTCAAGTTTTACACTTTTTACAATTTAGTCCTTTTGACTAAATTGAGTGCCCAAACGTCAAAATTTTTGAACGAAATTTCCACAAAATCATTCCATGAAATTGTAGACCATAAAAATACAATAAAAATAAATTTTTCCTTGTCGGAATTTTGGTCCAAAACCACTATTCAGACTAGGCCCAAAATCGGGCTATTACAGTTATCATTTGTTTATTGTGGGGAAGATCATGTTTTTGATGAATGCCCATCAAACCCAGCCTCTGTGTATTACATGGTTAATTTCAACCAAAATAATAACACATATTCCAACATCTACAATCCAAGGTGGAAGCACCATCCAAACTTTAGTTGGAATTATCAAGGAATGTTGAACTTCAACAATATTGTTTGGTAGGATGCTACAAATGCATCACTTGGTTATAATCAACCCATGCCATGACAAAATGGCAGACAAAGTTCAACATCGTCTTCTTCAGCTATAGAACTCTGTTGAAGGAATATATGTTAAAAAATGATGTCGTGATGCAGAGTCAAGTTGCATCCTTAAGAGCTTTGGAAAATCAAGTAGGGTAGGTTGTCAATGTGTTAAATTTGAGACCTCAAGGAGCATTGCCAAGTGACACTAAAAATTTAAGATCTCAAGGGAATGAGCATCGCAAGGCCATTATGCTCAGAAGTGGTACTCAGTTACCTAGAGTTGTTAATGATGCCATTGTAGATGAGGACAACTCAGATCTCATGCATAGAAATAATTCAAACCCTTCTGTAGAGTAGTTTACAACTGAGCATGTAACAGTCTGATTTAGACCCTAACCGGAACGGTGGTTTTGGGACCACGAATTCGAGGAAAAAAAATATTTAAAAAATATTTATTGTGTTTATTATGTGTGAATTTATGTGTGTGAAAATCTCGTTTGAAAATTTTACTGTTTGGATGTTCAATTTAATAAAAGGGCTTAATTGCGTAAATTGAAAATGTGATAGCCCTAAAGTGACCCTAGTCGGAAAGTGGTTTCGGGACCACTAAACCGAGTCATAAAAATAATTAACCGTCATAGTTGATGCTTATTATATGTATGTATGCATGTATAAAAATTTCAAATTGGAATTTTGTTAATTGTAAGTGAATTTTATTAAATAGGACTTATGTGGGAAAATTTAGAAATGTGCTAGGCAAATGTAAAGTGGCCTATTTATGCATGTTGCAAAATAATTGTACTTGCATGTCAAATTAACCAAAGGACAAGATGGTGGCCGGCCATGCTATAAGTTAAAGCCTATTATAAACATTTGGTGTTAGTGTTTTATGGGAGAAAGAATAAAATAAAAGGTTAGTAATAAAGTAATGAAAAGGGAGGGGTGATGAAAACAAAGTTGTCTCATCCATGTTTCTCCCCCCCATTGCCGTAACTTGAGGAAAAAAGAAAAGAAGAAATCGGTTCTTCTTGGCCGAAATGAAAAGAGGAAGAAGGGAGTGAAGCATTCGATTATCCTAGGTCAATATTAAGGTAAGAAAGTTTATACTAGTTCTTGAAATTTTAGTTGATATTGTAGTGAGATATCAAGTTCTTTTTGTAACCCATGTTGAAATTTTGAGTGTGGAATGAGTAAGGTTTTCGGCCATGGAGATTAATAAGGGTGATGGTTGTTCTTACATGCTAAATCTAGATGAAAAATGGTAGTTGCTTACATCTTGATATTTATGAGTTCCTTTCTTGGTTCTACCTTAGACCCACGAAGTATATTTTTATTTAGTGTTGTTGGAGATTGATGATAGAAGCTAATGAGTGAGAGTTGGATAGATATTATGAGGTTAAAATTCATGGGATTGTAAGCTTGTAAGTTGGATGATGAAATTCATGCTTTGTGAGGGTAAATGGGTTAAAAGGAGCATTCGACCATGATGTAAAAGCATGATGAAGTGATGTTAAATGCTTTGAATATTGAGTATATGCTGTTATAAGTTGAATTTAAGGTTTGTTAAATTGTCTTTGTCATTGCCGAATGTGTGTAGTTAAAGAAAAAAATTGTTAAAGTGCTTAGTTAATTGATATTAGGTTAATGTATGTATTTTGAATTCATGGAATGGAGAGGATGCTTTAATTGTGTTATGAACAATTATATGTTAAATTAAGGTTTGCTAAGCTAGCTATTACGGTGAAGTACAAATGTTAATATTTGATTGCTAGTGTATATATGGGTATTAGCCGAGTTTTGAACTTGAAACAAAATGGTATTTAGTCAATACACGTAACCATATTCGTAGAATGTATTAAGTATAGAATCGGCCTCAACATAGACATGCATATTCGACCGCATGAGGTAGATTGATGTTGCATGTATTCGGTTAGAGGCAAGTATATTGATGATTTTATCTTGGCTTAGATAATCGGCTAAAAGAGAGTGTGGGCTAATATGTTGAGTTGAGTCATGATTTCATATATATGTGACTCTAATGTCTAATGTATATATGGGTTAAGTACATTGAGTTTCTCTTTTTGATGTTCAAATGATTAAATCAATTTGTTTGTTAAATTAAGCTCAAGAGCAAAGGGGAACTAAATCCGATAAAGGGAAGGAAAAAGTGATCGAATAGCCGTCGAAATCGTTCGACAACATCCGAGGTAAGTTTTCGAGTAATGAAACTTAGTTTACGATTTGATTAAGACATGACGTATAATCATAACTAATATACGGTGATATAATGGTTCTACTTGAATTATATGTTGAGTTAATTAGTCTATATGTATGATGGGTAGCTGTATGTGCATAGAGATCATGTCACAAAGCAAACCAAATCATGCTGTTTGTATGTGGCTATTGAGCCGAAAATGGGAATGCTTAATAATTGACTTGTGTTTGTATTCTAGTTATGAAAATAAGATAAAGATGTGTCATGATTTACTGATATGTGCATGAATATTCAGATGATAACCGGGCTAAGACCCGAAGGCATTTGTGCTAGTGACTAATTCCGGGCTAAGTCCCGAAGGCATTTGTGCGAGTTACTATATCCGGGCTAAGTCCCGAAGGCATTTGTGCGAACTACTATATCCGGGCTAAGTCCCGAAGGCATTTGAGTGAGTGGCTATATCCGGTTAAAGCCTGAAGGTACTTGGTTTGGGAATGAGCGATCTTGCTGTAATAAATTTCAATTATTATGCTCGTAAAATCCCAATGAAGAGGTATGTTTCGTATATGCATTGGATTAGTTGATTCCCTTTAAATAGTATTCGCTCAGTCGTTTAATGAGCTTCCGGCTTTTGGTTAAGTTGATCTCTTGTATGAGTACAAGGGTTGGTGATGTGAAGTAGGTATGATTTTGAGAATGTGTGTATATGAAATTATCCGTTTAGTCATATGAATGCTATACTTCAATTGTGCCTAATTTCATTGCTCAAAACTTACTAAGCATTAAATGCTTATTCTGTTTCTTTGATTCTCTAGATTTTGGTTCGTCAGCTATCGGACTTGGGATTGTCGAAGTCGAAGTCGTCCACACTATCAAAGCCATTTTTGGTACACTTTTGGTTGAACTCTGAAAATGGCATGTATAGGACTACCCTTTTGTTGTTAGTCAAGTACCTTGGTGTTGTATATATTTGGATAGCCATGCGAAAATGGCTTATATATTTTGAGCATAGTGTTATAATCATTTTGTATGTATATGGTTAATGAGAGCTGTGGATATGCTTGGAAATGATTGGCCATTGGAATGGTTAATCATGATCATATTTTGTGCTATATATGCTAAAAGGGCTAGTTGAATCATGGAAACTATGAAATAGGTAAAGTCTACCTTAAAGGCAGATGCTGACAGCAGCAGTGTTGTAAATTTGAAAAATCACTAAAAATAGTAGAATGGAATTAAATAGTGAATAAATTATGTAATCGAACCTTGATGAATCTACTTTAATATGGAAGAAACTAAACGATCATATGAGTCGTAGTCTAGGAGATATTTAAGTTTTCGTGGAACACGGCCAGAGCGATTTCTGGATCCCCTGATCTGACTTTGGAAATTCACTATAAATTAACCAGAGATAATTACACGTCATGACATATATGTATAGATTCATTTTTGAGTCTAGTTTCGTTAGAAACAAACGGCATAAGTAATGAAGCCCTGTATAGGAAGATATATAAGTCGTAATGCATGAAGGTCAGAGCAGTCGAACCCTGAAACAGGGGAGACTTTAACTAATAAACTGTACTAATTGGCTTGACCAAAAATTCTAGAAAACAATTTGTAGATGGATTATGGGTCTAGTTTCAGAAAACATTTACGGAACTGGTTTTCGAGTTTTGGAACTCGAGATATGATTTTTAAGGTGACAGTGACGCAGTTAGCCAGCTTGTCTGGAAATTTTAAATGAACTGTGTTTTACAATGAAAAAAGTCCGTAAATACCTCGTGTTCCACTCCGAAAATGGTCTCGGGTACGGGGTGTTACAATTTTATTGGTATCAGAGCTACGGTTTAGTCGATTCTAGGACTACCGTAATACGTTTGGGTCTAGCTATACATGCCATTATGTGATTATTTGATAGTGTGGTGATTTCTGACAATTGAAAATGTGTTTATTTATAGTAATGGATCCCGATCCCCACCGAGCGGTAGCTGATGATCTTGAGAGTGTAGCGCCCGCTCCCGCACAAGGGACAGCGCCGGCGGACTCTCAACCTATTGCTAGTAATCCGAATGATGAAGCTAGACAAGCTTTTTATAGCATGATGAATGATTGGTTCAACCAATACATTCGAACTAATACGGCTATTCCACAACCTCCATTCCCGACTAATACCACCCCCGCACCTACAATACCTCCAGCAACTGACCAAATAAGGTCAAATAAGCCCCCAGTTGACAGAATTCGAAAACACGGGGCTACTGAATTTAAAGCTACAGATAGCGATGATGCCGAGCAAGCTGAATTTTGGTTGGACAACACTATTCGGGTACTCGATGAGCTATCTTGCACACCCGATGAGTGCCTAAAGTGTACTATCTCCTTGCTACGTGATTCTGCCTACTATTGGTGGAATACGTTGACTTCTGTTGTGTCCAGAGAGAAAGTAACTTGGGAGTTTTTCCAAACCGAGTTTCGGAAAAAGTATATCAGTCAGAGATTCATGGATCAAAAATGGAAGGAATTTCTTGAACTTAAACAAGGTTCCATGTCGGTTACCGACTATGAACGAAAATTTGTAAGGCTTAGCCGGTACGCTCGAGAATGTATTTCCTCAGAAGTCGTGATGTGTAAACGTTTCGAGGATGGGCTGAATGATGATATAAAGCTGTATGTTGGCATTTTGGAAATCCAAGAATTTGTGGTACTTGTCGAGCGAGCTTGCAAAGCCGAGGAGCTCAGTATGGAGAAAAGAAAAGCTGAGGTGAGAGCAAAGGAGTTTCGTAAGAGGTCTTCGGGGAAGCCCTTCCAACAGTCATCGAAGAAATTTAGAGATGACTTAGGCCGGTCTAGAGGCACTTCGGGTTTTTCAAGACGAGATCGCGATCGACCCCCTGTGAGTGCACGAGTCACTTCGGTCGCCAGTGTTGGATATGATCGTCGAGACAGAACGGAGTGTCAGTATTGTGGTAAATGGCATTCGGGGAGTTGTAGATTCCATGACCGCTCCTGTTACAAGTGCGGGTCAGCTGACCACTTTATTAAAGATTGCCCGAGATTGTCTGAACAGAACGTAAATCAGAGTGGGAAACCTGGTGCTACTACTGCTCGGGGTAGACCATCTAGAAATACGGGCAATGCTAGTGGCGGTCAGAGAGGATCTAGAGATGCTACAACCAGATCCGAGGCTCGTGCTCCTGCTAGAGCTTATGCTATACGCGCACGCGAGGATGCTTCCTCGCCAGATGTTATTACCGGTACTTTTACTCTCGTTGATACTAATGTGATTGCTTTGATTGACCCTGGTTCTACTCATTCTTATATATGTGAAACCTTAGCATCCAGTAAGACTCTACCTGTTGAGTCTACTGAGTTTGTAATTCAGGTGTCAAATCCTTTGGGTCGTTACGTACTTGTCGACAAAGTGTGCAAGAAATGTCCCCTAGTAATCCGAGGTTCCTGTTTTTCGACCGATTTGATGCTCTTACCGTTTGACGAATTTGATGTTATCCTCGGTATGGATTGGTTGACCGTACATGATGCAATTGTAAATTGCAAAAGAAAAACCATCTATTTAAGGTGTGTAAATAACGAGGTAATCCGAGTTGAGTCTACTGACTTGAATAGGTTGCCAGCTGTAATATCATCGATGTTGGCTCAGAAATATGTAAGAAAGGGGTGTGAAGCATACCTTGCGTATGTACTTGATGACAAAAAGTTAGAAAAAAAGCCTGAATCTGTGCCAGTGGTTTGTGAATACCCGGATGTTTTTCCCGAAGAATTATCGGGTTTACCACCTGTTCGGGAGGTAGAGTTTGGTATTGAGCTTGTACCTGGGACTACACCAATTTTGATAGCTCCGTATCGTATGGCACCAACAGAATTAAAGGAATTGAAAGCTCAGTTGCAAGAGTTGACGGATACAGGTTTCGCTCGACCAAGTTTCTCACCTTGGGGTGCACCAGTATTGTTTGTGAAAAAGAAGGACGGAACCATGAGGTTGTGCATCGACTATCGTCAGCTGAATAAGGTGACAATAAAGAATAAATATCCGATACCGCGCATTGACGATTTGTTTGATCAACTAAAGGGAGCCTCAGTGTTTTCAAAGATAGATTTGAGATCGGGTTATTATCAGTTGCGAATTCGAGATTCGGATATACCCAAAACAGCTTTCAGAACGAGATACGGTTACTACGAATTCTTAGTGATGCCGTTTGGGCTCACTAATGCCCCCGCGGTATTTATGGATTTGATGAATTGAATCTTCAGACCGTATTTGGATCGGTTTGTAGTTGTGTTTATCAATGATATTTTGGTCTATTCGAGAAATGAAACCGATCATGCTGAACACCTGGGATTAGTGTTGCAAATTTTACGGGATAAGCAGTTATATGCTAAGTTCAGTAAGTGTGAGTTCTGGTTAAGAGAGGTTAGCTTCTTGGGTCATGTGGTATCTGCATCGGTTATTCGAGTTGATCCGAACAAAATTTCGGCCATACTGAACTGGAAGCCTCCGAGAAATATTACTGAGGTTCGGAGCTTTTTGGGACTTGCCGGTTACTACCGACGGTTTGTAAAAGGTTTCTCGATGAGAGCCACACCAATGACGAAACTACTTCAGAAAGATGTTAAGTTTGAATGGACGGAAAAGTGTCAGAAAAGTTTCGATCAATTGAAAACTCATTTGACAGAAGCTCCAGTACTAGTGCAGCCCAAATCAGGCAAAGAGTTCGTCATTTACAGTGATGCATCCTTACTTGGGTTGGGTTGTGTATTAATGCAAGAAGGTCGAGTTGTAGCTTATGCGTCGAGGCAACTGAAGCCACATGAAAAAAATTATCCAACCCATGATCTCGAACTGGCTGCCATCGTATTCGCTTTGAAAATATGGCGACATTACTTATTTGGTGAGAAGTGCCATGTAGATTCGGATCACAAAAATCTCAAATATTTGATGACTCAAAGAGACTTGAATCTGCGACAAAGACGTTGGCTCGAGTTGTTGAAAGATTATGAGCTTGTCATTGACTATCACCCGGGAAAGGCTAATGTGGTTGCGAATGCCTTAAGTCGTAAAACACTGTTTGCTTTACGAGCGATGAATGTACACTTGTCTATTCTATCCGACAATGTGTTAGTGGCAGAATTAAAGGCCAAACCATTGTTGATTCATCAAATTCGTGAAGCTCAGAAAGTCGATGATGAACTGGCTGTAAAACGGGCTGAATGTGTTTCGAATATGGAATCAGAGTTTCAAATTGATGATGACGATTGTTTGAGGTTCAAAAGTCGTTTGTGTGTTCCAATAAATTCAGAACTTATTTCGATGATTCTGAACGAAGCTCATTGTAGCCGAATGTTAATTCACCCGGGGAGTACGAAAATGTACAACGATCTGAGACGTCAGTTTTGGTGGCATGGTATGAAACGGGACATTTCCGATTTCGTTTCAAAGTGCTTAGTATGTCAGCAAGTGAAGGCAGAACATCAAGTGCCTACGGGTTTACTTCAGCCGATCATGATACCTGAATGGAAATGGGATCGAGTCACAATGGATTTTGTGTCAGGGTTGCAAGTGTCGGCAAGTAAGAAAGATGCGATTTGGGTTGTTGTTGATAGACTGACTAAGTCGGCTCACTTTATCCACGTACGCACGGATCTTTCATTGGATAAACTAGCTGAGTTGTATGTTTCTCAGATTGTGAGATTACACGGGGTACCCATTTCTATTGTGTCGGACAGAGATCCAAGATTCACCTCGCGATTTTGGAAGAAATTGCAAGAAGCTTTGGGTACCAAGTTGCATTTTAGCACCGCTTTTCATCCCCAAACCGATGGTCAATCCGAGCGGATAATTCAGATACTCGAGGATATGTTGAGATGCTGCATCCTTGAGTTTAGTGGTTCATGGGAACGGTATCTACCTTTGATTGAGTTCGCTTACAACAATAGTTTTCAGTCAAGCATTAAGATGGCGCCTTACGAGGCTTTGTACGGTCGAAAATGCCGTACACCATTGTTTTGGACCGAGCTCGGTGAAACTAAAATTTTTGGAGTTGATTTGATTAAAGATGCTGAGCAGAAAGTAAAAATAATTCGTGAAAGTCTGAAGGCAGCATCAGATCGTCAAAAGTCGTACGCAGATTTGAAACGAAAGGACATTGAGTATCAGGTGGGAGATAAAGTGTTTCTTAAAGTTTGACCTTGGAAAAAGATACTCAGATTTGGGCGTAAGGGCAAATTGAGTCCGAGGTTCATCGGGCCATATGAAATATCCGAACGAGTCGGTCCAGCTGCGTATAGATTGATTTTACCCCCTGAACTTGAAAGGATCCACAACGTTTTTCATGTTTCGATGCTTCGACGCTACAGATCTAATCCTTCGCACATAATAAGTCCCTCCGAGGTTGAAATTCAAGCCGATATGAGTTATGAAGAAGAACCGATTCGTATCCTGGCTCGTGAAGTGAAAGAGTTACAAAACAAAAAGGTTCCTTTAGTAAAAGTGTTATGGCTCAAACACGGGATGGAAGAAGCTACTTGGGAGACCGAGAACTCTATGAAAGAACGATACCCAAACCTATTTACCGGTAAGATTTTCGTGGACGAAAATTTCTTAAGTGGGGGAGAGTTGTGACAGCCTTAAAGTGACCCTAGTAAGAAAGTGGTTTCGGGACCACTAAACCGAGTCATAAAAATAATTAACCGTCATAGTTGATGCTTATTATATGTATGTATGCATGTATAAAAATTTCATATTGGAATTTTGTTAATTGTAAGTGAATTTTATTAAATAGGACTTATGTGGGAAAATTTAGAAATGTGCTAGGCAAATGTAAAGTGGCCTATTTATGCATGTTGCAAAATAATTGTACTTTCATGTCAAATTAACCAAAGAACAAGATGGTGGCCGGCCATGCTATAAGTTAAAGCCTATTATAAACATTTGGTGTTAGTGTTTTATGGGAGAAAGAATAAAATAAAAGGTTAGTAATAAAGTAATGAAAAGGGAGGGGTGATGAAAACAAAGTTGTCTCATCCATGTTTCTCCCCCCCATTGCCGTAGCTTAAGGAAGAAAGAAAAGAAGAATTCGGTTCTTCTTGGCCGAAATGAAAAGAGGAAGAAGGGAGTGATGCATTCGGTTATCCTAGGTCAATATTAAGGTAAGAAAGTTTATACTAGTTCTTGAAATTTTAGTTGATATGGAGTGAGATATTAAGTTATTTTTGTAACCCATGTTGAAATTTTGAGTGTGGAATGAGTAAGGTTTTCGGCCATGGAGATTAATAAGGGTGATGGCTCTTGTTACATGCTAAATCTAGATGAACAATGGTAGTTGCTTACATCTTGATATTTATGAGTTCCTTTCTTGGTTCTACCTTAGACCCACGAAGTATATTTTTATTTAGTGTTGTTGGAGATTGATGATAGAAGCTAATGAGTGAGAGTTGGATAGATATTATGAGGTTAAAATTCATGGGATTGTAAGCTTGTAAGTTGGATGATGAAATTCATGCTTTGTGAGGGTAAATGGGTTAAAATGAGCATTCGGCCATGATGTAAAAGCATGATGAAGTGATGTTAAATACTTTGAATATTGAGTATATGTTGTTATAAGTTGAATTTAAGGTTTGTTAAATTGTCTTTGTCATTGCCGAATGTGTATAGTTAAAGAAAAAAATTGTTAAAGTGCTTAGTTAATTGATATTAGGTTAATGTATGTGTTTTGAATTGATGGAATGGAGAGGATGCTTTAATTGTGTTATGAACAATTATATGTTAAATTAAGGTTTGCTAAGCTAGCTATTAAGGTGAAGTACAAATGTTAATATTTGATTGCTAGTGTATATATGGGTATTAGCCGAGTTTTGAACTTGAAACAAAATGGTATTTAGTCAATACAAGTAACCATATTCGTAGAATGTATTAAGTATAGAATCGGCCTCAACATAGACATGCATATTCGGCCACATGAGGTAGATTGATGTTGCATGTATTCGGTTAGAGGCAAGCATATTGATGCTTTTATCTTGGCTTAGATAATCGGCTAAAAGAGAGTGTGGGCTAATATGTTGAGTTGAGTCATGATTTCATATATATGTGACTCTAATGCCTAATGTATATATGGGTTAAGTACCTTGAGTTTCTCTTTTTGATGTTCAAATGATTAAATCAATTTGTTTGTTAAATTAAGCTCAAGAGCAAAGGGGAACTAAATCCGATAAAGGGAAGGAAAAAGTGATCGAATAGCCGTCGAAATCGTTCGACAACATCCGAGGTAAGTTTTCGAGTAATTAAACTTACTTTACGATTTGATTAAGACATGACGTATAATCATAACTAATATACGGTGATATAATGGTTCTACTTGAATTATATGTTGAGTTAATTAGTCTATACGTATGATGGGTAGCCGTATGTGCATAGAGATCATGTCACAAAGCAAACCAAATCATGCTGTTTGTACGTGGCTATTGAGCCGAAAATGGGAATGCTTAATAATTGACTTGTGTTTGAATTCTAGTTATGAAAATGAGATAAAGATGTGTCATGATTTACTGATATGTGCATGAATATTCGGATGATAACCGGGCTAAGTCCCGAAGGCATTTGTGCGAGTTACTATATCCGGGCTAAGTCCCGAAGGCATTTGTGCGAACTACTATATCCGGGCTAAGTCCCGAAGGCATTTGTGCGAACTACTATATCCGGGCTAAGTCCCGAAGGCATTTGAGCGAGTGGCTATATCCGGTTAAAGCCCGAAGGTACTTGGTTTGGGAATGAGCAATCTTGCTGTAATAAATTTCAATTATTATGCTCGTAAAATCCCAATGAAGAGGTATGTTTCGTATATGCATTGGATTAGTTGATTCCCTTTAAATAGTATTCGCTCAGTCGTTTAATGAGCTTCCGGCTTTTGGTTAAGTTGATCTCTTGTACGAGTACAAGGGTTGGTGATGTGAAGTAGGTATGATTTTGAGAATGTGTGTATATGAAATTATCCGTTTAGTCATATGAATGCTATACTTCAATTGTGCCTAATTTCATTGCTCAAAACTTACTAAGCATTAAATGCTTATTCCGTTTCTTTGATTCTCTGTTTTATAGATTTTGGTTCGTCAGCTATCAGACTCGGGATTGTCGAAATCGAAGTCGTCCACACTATCAAAGCCCTTTTTGGTACACTTTTGGTTGAACTCTGAAAATGGCATCTATAGGACTACCCTTTTGTTGTTAGTCAAGTACCTTGGTGTTGTATATATTTGGATAGCCATGCGAAAATGGCTTATATATTTTGAGCATAGTGTTATAATCATTTTGTATGTATATGGTTAATGAGGGGTGTGGATATGCTTGGCAATGATTGGCCATTGGAATGGTTAATCATGATCATATTTTGTGCTATATATGCTAAAAGGGCTAGTTGAATCATGGAAACTATGAAATAGGTAAAGTCTACCTTAAAGGCAGATGCTGACAGCAGCAGTGTTGTAAATTTGAAAAATCACTAAAAATAGTAGGAATGGAATTAAATAGTGAATAAATTATGTAATCGAACCTTGATGAATCTACTTTCATATAGAAGAAACGAAATGATCATATGAGTCGTAGTTTAGGAGATATTTAAGTTTTCGTGGAACAGGGCCAGAGCAATTTCTGGATCCCCTAATCTGACTTTGGAAATTCACTATAAATTAACCAGAGATAATTAGAAGTCATGCCATATATGTATAGATTTATTTTTGAGTCTAGTTTTGTTAGAAACAAACGGCATAAGTAATGAAGCTTTGTACAGGAAGATATATAAGTCGTAATGCATGAAGGTCAGAGCAGTCTAACCCTGAAACAGGGGAGACTTTAACTAATAAACTGTACTAATAGGCCCGACCAAAAATTCAAGAAAAAAATTTGTAGATGGAATTATTGGTCTAGTTTCAGAAAAAATTTACGGAACTGGTTTTCGAGTTTTGGAACTCGAGATATGATTTTTAAGGTGACAGTGACGCAGTTAGCCAACTTGTCTGGAAATTTTAAATGAACTGTGTTTTACAATGAAATAAGTCCGTAAATACCTCGTGTTCGACTCCGGAAACGGCCTCGGGTAGGGGGTGTTACAGAAAACTTGATAGTTTAAAGCATAAAGGCTAAATTGTTAGTGGCTTTTTAATATGGAGTATTTAAGTTGTAATTTGCCCATGATAGCATGTAGTGGACGATAGTGACCTTAAGTTATAATTGTTTTTTTATTTATGTTTAAAGGTTAATATGGTAATTTATGAAATAACATATATCATGATAAAACATAAAAAAATTAAATAAGCATGCATAATTCTTTTTTTTTGCTGAAACTTGAGAAAGAAAGAAAGAAAATATAGCTTTGTGATATTCGGCCATTCTAAAGCTTGATTCAAAGTTAGTTTGGTTTCAGTTTTTTATAATTTTTACATTTTTGAGATCGTTGCTTCGAATACTATCCAACCCATGCTAGAATTGATTTTGATGAATATTTTGAGTTATGCCCTTGATGAATATTTGTTTTTTGTGATGTTTGATGATGAAATATTAAAGATATGTTTTAGATTAACATGTTTTGTATTGGAGTTTTTGAATATTTTGAGTAATTAGGACTAAATTGCAAAAATAATAAATTGAGGGACTAAAATGCAAAATAAATGAAATGTGTGTATTTATATGTGTTAGATGAACATTCGGCCTAAGCATGTTGAATGAAGATTTTGTGTATTTTGTGTTTTATGCAATTAGGACTAATTTGTAAAAGTATGAAATATTAGGGGTAAAATCATAATTTGCCCATTTATGTGTTGTTGGATTAAATTGAATGAAATTGTGTTTAAATGAGGTTAATTTGAAATTATATAGATCAAGAACAACAGAAATCAGACTTGGATCGAGGAAAAGCAAAAATAGTCGAATAGTCGATTTATAACGTTCGTCGATATCCGAGGTAAGTCTTTAAGAAATTAAACATCATTTATACTGAATGTAACTTGGTTTAATATGTTTTTTTGGAATCTATAGATTCATAAAAGAGCTAGCCGAATGTGTTTAAGCATAGAAATATTGTATTTGAGTTTAATTCGATTGAGTTATATCATTCAAAAGTACGTATAATCTATGTGAAATATCTGGAGTTTTTGTTATATGAATTGTGTATAAGACAACTTTATAATAGTGATATTCAGGCTTTGAGCCTAGGAAGCCTTGTGCTGGTGAATTTGATCGGGCTTTATGCCTAGCAGGCTTATTGCCTGTGAATAAAAAAATCAGACCTTGAGTGTAGCAGGCCTTGTGCCGGTATGTGATTCAGGCTTATGCCTAGCAGGTTTTATACCGGTGATTTATTTTCAAGCCTATGCATATAAGATTTCAAGTTGATGTGGGAATTGAGCAAGTAAAATTGAGCTAAATGACCTTGTATATTCGGCCACATAGGTATGTACATATGTGATGTTGTATTGGATCTTGAATATTCGGCCATGAAGGTATGCACAAATGTGATATTATATTTGAATTTGTATATTCGGCCTTATAAGTAAGTACATATGGGATGTTAAATTTGATCTTGCATATTCAACCATATAGGTAAGCACATATGTGATATTTATTTTGATCTTGCATATTCGGCCATATAGGTAAGCACATATATGATATTATATTTGATCTTGTATATTTGGCCAAATCAATGATGTTGGTATACGAAGTTTAATTTTGTTTTGTGAGTTTGTGTAAATGTGTGGAAGTATATTTGGATACATAATGATATTTGGTTTGGTTTAATTAAGTTGATAATATTATTGAAATGTTTATTTGCTTATGATTTACTAAGCTAAGTTAGCTTACTTTGTGTGTTATGTTTATTCTGTTTTATAGATTTTGGATTCAAGTTACAAGCTCGGGGATCGTCAGCAAAGTCTTTCACACTATCGACTGTCTTCAGTATTTTAATAAGAGAATTTTCGAACCTATGGCATGTATAGACTAGATTATGTTTTTGAATATTGTATTTTGGTCTATGTTAAATGTAAGCCATGTGAAAATGGCTTAATTGCTATGCTTGAGTTCGGTGTTGGTCAAATTATAGTTTAAGTTTATTTTGATTATTATGCCGAGTACCATGGTTGATTATAAGTTATGTTATGTGCTTGTATTCGGAAATGATATGGATAAATAGGTTATGTTATGTTTTTAATGAATGAAACTTGGTTTCATTATTAATGGTTTAAAAATGTTAATAAGATACATGGATGTTCGAATATGAATTGATTTTGTTGGTATGGTTTGCATGGTAAATGTATGTGTACTTAAACTGATTTAATGTTATAAGAAAGTTGTGTAATGTATATGTTAGTACTTTAATTACAATTATAAAAATTGATTGTACATGATATAATGTACAAATGCCGAATATAAGTTGATCAAATGGAGTAATTATGTGTATATGGTTTTGTGGGTTCTATTAATGTATAATTTTGGTATGCTTTTGTACATGGATTGGCAATGATATATATAAGTGCATGACTTCTAGATATATATGTATATAATATTCTTTGAACATATGCTTTGGTTATAAAATAAAAATATGCTTAATTATGTGGCTTGTTAATTAACCGAAATCAATAAGTTTGTATAGGTAATTTGGGCAGACGAATAATTAAAAGATTAATGTGGTTTTTGTTTAGTTTAAAATCGTACATTATGTGTAAATTTTGTTTTAATCATTGAATAGTTTAATTAGTTAATTTAATGATATATCTGTATATATATAAGATTATGAACTGTGTTAACATGAAAATGTTCGAAATTGTACTTATGTTCTGTAATACCTCGTTACCCTAGTCCGGCGACGGATACGGGTTAAGGGTGTTACAGACCAGATCAATCAAAAGAATTTTGTAACAGAATTAGATTATGTTGCCAATAAAAATGCCACTGCAAAATAATACCAGCAATCTAAAGGAAGGCTATCGCCACCTTTTCCTCAGTGATTTCAGAAATCTAAACAAGATTTTTAGTTTAAAAAATTTTGGATGTCTTGAAGAAAATTCATATCAACATACCGTTGGAGCAAATGCCAACTATGTAAAATTTATGAAAGATATCATCAAAGAAGTGAAGATTGAGGGAGTTTGAAACTATTGCTCTCGCTGAAAGGTGCATATCGATGCTATTGAACAAATTGCCTCCAAAGTTGAAGGACCCTAGGAGTTTTACAATTTCTTGTTCAATTGGAAATCATTATGTTGGTAAGACGTTATGTGATTTAGGATCAAGTATAAATTTAATGCCTATGTTTGATTTCAGAAAGCTAGGAATGGGAAAGACAAGACCCATCACAATCATGTTGCAACTACTTGGTTGTCCTTATGCACATGCAGGAGGTAAAATTGAAAATGTGTTGGTAAGAGTAAATAAATTTATTTTTTTAGCAAATTTTATTATTTTAGAATGTGAAATTGATAAAGAAGTACTGATTATTCTTGGAAGACCTTTTCTAGCTACAGGTAGAATGCTAATTGTTGCACAGAAAGGTGAGTTAATAATGAAGGTTAATGACCAGCAAATTACTTTTAATGTTTTTGATGCCATAAAATGTGCAGACGAAAATGAAGACTGTCATGCCATTGGGTTTATTGAAATAATGGAAGTAGAGTTTGCAAAATTTTGTCACAATAAATCTGATGATAATGATGATGTAGATCCAATTGAGTTGAATGAAGCAGAAACAACTGAAGAACTTAGTGAACTTATGGAGACCAAGAGGCTTGAAGATAAACCAAGGAAGAGTTTTTAATCTTTGGATTTATCAGCTTGTTCTTTTAAGCCTCCCAGACCTTATATAGAGGAACCTCCCACAGTAGAGTTAAAGTCTTTGCTATTACGTTTAAAGTATACCTACTTGGGAAACAACAACACTCTTCTAGTAGTTATCTTTGCAAAGTTGACACCTATTAGGAGACTAAGTTACTAGATGTTCTTAAGAGATTTAAAAAGGCATTAGGGTGGACAATTGCTAATATCAAGGGAATAGGCATGCTATCTGCATGCATAAGACTTTCCTGGAGGATTGTCATAGCAATTCTATTAAGTAGCAGATAAGGTTGAACTTTATCATGAAAAAAATTGTCAAGAAGGAGATTATCAAATGGCTCGACACTAGCATAATATGCCCTATTTTTGATAGTTCGTGAGTGAGTCTTGTTCAATGTGTACCCAAGAAAAGGGGTGTGATCATGATTAGCAATGACAACAATGAACTCATTCCAGCTTGTACTGTTACAGGATGGAAGGTATGCATGGACTATCGTAAGCTTAACAAAGCAAGTCAGAAGGACCATTTCCCCTTACCTTTCATCAATCAAATGTTGTATAGATTAGTTGGGAAAGCCTTCTATTGTTTCTTGGATGGTTACTCGGGGTATAATTAGATTAGTATAGCTTCCAATGACCAAGAGAAGAGCACTTTCACGTGTCTATACGAAACTTTCTGTAACACCCCAAACCTGGCCCAGACGTTATGGCCAGATCTGACGTGTCACATGGACTTACGACTTAGTATGCATTCGCTAGTTTAAGTGATAGGTGTGGTCTTTGTAAAAATAGTGGTTGAATGAAAAGCCAGTTTATCAATCTTTAGATAATCCATTTGTTGAGCTTATTGAGTCTTGAAAACATTCATTAATTTTGAAAACCCGCGCAGCCTAACACTAGCAGTTTCATCATAGTATAAATATAATGAGAAAATAAAACCATAGCGGAAAAAATAAATTTAAATAGCAGCCTTATTACAACTTAAAACCCAAAATTAATTTAGAATATAAAAATAATAAAAATAAACTAACTTAGAAAAACCAACTTTGCAGATGATGTGGCCACTCCGAATCCCTCACAGCTCCAAGCCCACTATGGTTGGGGATTTCCTGCAGAGATAAAAATAAAGGGTGAGTTAGGTAAACTCAGTGTGTAACATAACCCAACTATAGCCCAAAATAGATCAAACCTCAAAGTCAGACTTATCTGGGCCTTGGCCCAGTATAGAAATTAGAATGAAACCCATAGGCCCATAGCAGATACAGAACAAATATATCATGAATGCAGAAATCCCAACCCAGAGCCATCCATAACACCCCCGTACCAGCCTTACACCATGTGGGGAGACTACTCGACCTACCCAACCGCTACACACCATAGAAATTGCAGCGAGGCTGCCAGATATTGTGACGAAGCCACCAGATACAGATATTGTGGCTAGGCCACTAGAACAGATATATATATATATGTGGAAAAGCCACCAGATTGTAGCGAGGCTACCAGATATTGTGACGAATTCACCAGAATAGATATATGTGGCGAGGCCACCAGATTGCAGCGAGGCTGGCATCAATATAAACCCATGTCCCATGCAACAGAAATAATATGTCATGGCATACGTATACAAAAACAGAACATCATGCTTTTCAGAAAAAAAATAACCCTAGGGGTAAAATCATAATTTTGCATGCATAAGGGTATTTCAGTAATTATTACCTATTGCTAAGGTTTCATGCTCATTCTAACGTTTACCAAGTAATCAGAAGTACTTACCTCGTCTTTTTACCAAAGTGGGCCCGTTAGCCCATTGGCCCGTTTTTGGCCCATTAAGCCCAAAAATACCGTTGTGCACGAAAATGCACACTCTACACTCTAATCATCCAAATACACCATAGTCATTAACAACTGTCTCACGAGCGCTCGTATGCTCGCGAGTTCCCAAAATACCAACGTTTAGGTATTTCAGCTTTTACCAATTCAGTCTAAGGGAGGGTGTCGTTTACACACCTGGTTGATGAAGATTGATGACGATATCTCCCACACGATAATCCTGCAATCAATCACTAACACATTAGACTTACGAATTAACGATAACTAACATAAATCCACATCAACTAACCCAATCATCCCACAAGTTAGTCATTTATGCACGAGGGGCAAAATAGTCATTTTACCCTCCAGGGGTAAATCGGTAGTCTTACCTTACAGGGGTATTTTAGTGATTCTACAACTTATCCACTTGGGCCTACGGACCCATTGGGACCACATGGCCCATTTCAGCCCATCGCGGCCTGAAATAGCCGTCCTACTACTAGAGTAATGAGAAATACACACTTGTTAGGAGACTGTAGTTAATCCGCGCTCCAAACACTCTTAGCTGACGCCCAACCCAAACGAGCACGTCACAAAGCGAAAGGGATCAGCCAAGAAGGGTATGCCTACTCTCCTCATGGTTTGCTCTATATAAAGCCAGCTCTCCATCTACTCTTATGTTAGCTTCCGATTTGGGATCCCTCCATCACCAGAGTTTAAAACCAACACCAACTCTTGCCGTCCTAACATAGCAAAATAATCAACCTCTAAGTGCCAAGGGATTCGAACCAAAGTCCTCTCACATGCCAACTCACGCCATCACCACTAGGCCATCAATTCATTTGTGTCATAAATCCAACACATTAAACTTTAAAGCGCACCTACTTGCTTCCAGATTTATTGAAAAGAAAAACCAAAATATATTGCAAGAGCCAAGACTGGAACCTTGGACCCCTTGCTTCCTCTATGGTGTCACTTTCTTGTCCCCTAAGTGGCGCCACCTTGCCACTGCACCACACTCCTTTTTGTGTCATCTTTTACCCCTTTACTCTTAAAAGCCCAAATGCCAATTGCATCACCTGTTCATAAAATTAAAATTTCGAAGACTACAATGGATTTAACTTAATTTTGGGCCTTCCAAAGGCCCACTAACCTACTAAAATATATATTTTAACCAACCAGAACACACAAAAATTTTAAAAATCACAAAAACATAGAAAACCCGAAAATTGGGGTATTACACTTTCGTACTGAGACGAATTCCATTCAGGTTGTGTAATGCCTAACAACATTTTAGTGTTGCATGATGACGATATTCTCAAACATGGTGGAAGAGTTTCTTGAAGTATTCATGGACGATTTCTCTATTTTTGGCGATATTTTTAAGAACTGTGTGAAGAATTTGGAGTTAGTTCTTTGTCACTGTAAAGAAATTAATCTTGTTTTGAACTGGTAAAAATGTCACCTCATGGTTTTTAAAGGCATTGTTTTGGGACATAAAATATCACAGGAAGGGATTACCATGGACAAAGCAAAGATTGAGATGATCCAAAAGTTGCCGCCACCTACCACTATCAAAGGTATTCGAAGTTTCCTATGTCATGCAGGATTTTATCGAAGATTTATGAAGGATTCTTTGAAGATACCCAAACCCTTTTGTACCTTGTTAGAACACAATAGAGCCTTCAATTTTGATGAGCTCTATTTGAAAGCATTTGAAGAATTAAAAAAGTAACTGGTGATAGCACCGATTTTTATAGCACCAGACTGGGCATTGCGTTTTGAACTTATGTGCTACGTTAACGATTTCACTGTAAGAGCAATATTGGGACAAAAGAAGGAGAATATGTTCCATGAGATATATTATGCGAGCAGAACCCTGACGGACGCACATCTTAACTACACTACTACTAAAAATAAGCTATCAGCTGTGATATTTGCATTTGAAGAATTCAGATCCTATCTAGTCGGCATCAAGGTCATAGTTTATACAAACTATTCTTCAATTAAGTATTTGGCGACCAAGAAGGATGCCAAGCCTAGGTTGATCAGGTGGATATTACTGCTACAGGATTTGAACTTAAAATTCAAAATAGGAAAGGGACAAAGAACCAAGTGGCTAATCACTTATCAATGTTAGGAAATGAATATGGCAATATTCAACTCATTAAGGAAGAATTCCTAGATGAACATCTACTAATTGTCATAATATTACCTTGGTATGCAGATATAATAAATTTTCTAGTGAGTAGGTTGCTGCCACTTGAGCTCATCAGTCAAAGAAGAAGGAAATTTCTTCATGATGCTAAAAAATATTATTCGGATAAGTTTTTCTTATTCAAACGCTCTGCATATGAAATTATTAGGAGATGTGTTACGGATGATGAGATTCAGAGGATTTTGCAACACTATCATTCAACACCTTGTGAATGACATTTTAGAGGAATGAGAGCTACTGCAAAGGTTCTCCAATTTAGTTCTTATTGGCTAATTCTATTCAAACATGCTCATGAATTTTATCAAACATGTGACCGCTGTCAATGAACAAGAAACCTATAAAGGAGGCATGAAATATCGCTGCAAAGTATTTTAGAAGTTGAGTTATTTGCTGTGTGGTGGATCAACTTTATTGATTCATTTTTACCTTCTTAGGGCAATATGTACGTACTTGTGGTTGTTGATTACGTCTTCAAGCGGGTAGAAGTAGTTGCTCTTCCCACTAATGATGTTAAGTCGATGAAGCAATTCTTGCATAAAAATGTCTTAACAAGATTTGGTACACCCCGTGCACTTATTAGCAATAAGGGCTCCCATTTTGATTGCAAATTAGTCACCAACGCATTGAATAGGTATGGGGTGAGACATAAGATTGCCATGGGATATCACCCTAGACAAATGGACAAGTTGAAGTTTCTAATAAAGAAATTAAATAGATTTTGGAGAAAATGGTAAACCCAACTGGAAAAGATTGGTCATCCATGTAATATCCTAATTTTGGGCCTAATCGGAATGGTGGTTTCGTGACCAAAAAATCTGAGATAGAAATAATTATTTTATGATTATTTTGAGGTCTATGATATGATTGCATGATTGTGTGAAAATTTTGTGAAGAAATTTTATGCATAAAGTGCTTAAATTGAAATTAGGGACTAAATCGAATAATTTGTAAAACTTGCATTCTAGAAGTTTCTAGTATGAAATTGTTTTGAAATATTAATTAGGAGGTCTTAAATAGAAATTTTACCAATTTCTAAGTCTATGGACAAAAATTGGGCATGGATGGAATTTTTGGAAAGTTTAGTAGTAAGGGTATTTTGGTCATTTAGGGGTAAAATGAATTAAAATACAAAATTAAAAGCCAATTTTGCTCATCTTCAACCCCATGGCCGAATATAGCAAGGAGAAACCATGGCTAGGGTTTTTCAAGCTTCCAAGCTCGATTGTAAGCACGTTCTAGCCTCGTTTTTAATGATTTTTACGTTTTTGGAGTCCCAGTAGCTCGATTAAGCTTATGCTAGCAATAATTCAACCTAGGGTTCATATTTGGAAAAATACTCATAGGTGAAATTTGTGTATTTTGGTGTTTTATGATAGAATATGAGGTTTTAAATTATGTTAGACAACTTGTGCTACTCGGTTTTAAGCAAAAACTAGCAAAAGGGCTTAATTGGTAAAGATACCTAATAGTCATAAGTACATGTTAGAGTGAGAATTTGATGTTTCCATAGAAGGGAAAAATGATCAGCATGTCATAAAACATAATAAAATAGGCTGAAGTTTAATTTACGAGCTTTGGGGCAAAAGTGTAAATATGCAAAAGTTTAGGGGCAAAATTGTAATTTTTCCATCAATTTGAATAATGTGAGTCCTAATTAGACTATATTTTAAATGATAGAGCAAAGAAAACTGAAATTCGGGCTAAAATGGGGAAAATACCAAGTTGTGGACGAAATGGTAAAAGTAGCCATTTTCGCATACGAGGTAAGTTCATATGTAAATGTTGGTAACATAGTTATTGTTTTAAATGTTTTAATGTTATTTAAATGATATGATAATTATTATGAAATATCATACTTCTGACAATTGTTTGATAATATGTCAAATTATGTGATATACTTGGAAAATGTGAAATACTACCGAGTATCGGTATCGACATTCCATAGAAGATGGTTGAGACATATGATTGGGAAAAATGTCCCGTTGAACCTTAGGAATGGATTAGGATACAAGTGACATGTCACTAGGATATTTGGGCATCCGAACTCGTTGAGTTGAGTCCGAGTTCACTTATGGATGCGAATGTCCGAACTCGTTGAGTTGAGTCCGAGTTCGAGAGATGTAACTAGGCATCCGAGCTCGTTGAGTTGAGTCTGAGTTCACTTATGGATGCGAACGCCCGAGCTCGTTGAGTTGAGTCCGAGTTCACTTATGGGCGGGTTACATGGTAGCTTGGCTACATATGTGGCACTTATGTGCAAACTTTCCATGTATCCGAATTATATTCCGATGCGTTCAACGGGTAAAATTCTACTCAAATGGAGGAATACTCGAGATGAAAGGGACGTATTGGTAAGTGTTGTGAAATGAATACTTTGAACAGGTATGTACTTAACCCTCGGGTTGAAAAATCGATATAACAACAATATGGTAAGATCATAAATGAAAATGTGATATGAATGTCTTGGTGATGATTATGCAAATGATGTTTTATGTTTGCTTATATGGTTAAGTTACATGCTATTTTGCATGTGAACTTACTAAGCATTTATGCTTACTCCCTCCTTTTCATTCCTTGTAGTGTTGACAAGCCAGCTCGAAAATCGGAAGCGGTCGGAGGCACGCTCACACTATCCGTATACCATCTTGGCATAATGGCTTGTATATTTTGAGTATGGCATGTATAGCATTATAATCATTTTGTGTATATGTTATTATGATATGGTTATTGAGTGGTATGGAAATGCTTGGTAATGATTAGCCATTGGAATTGCTAATCATGATCATATTTGGTGTTATGTATGCTAAATTGCTAGCTAATCCATGGAAACCATGAAATAGGTAAAATTTACCATAAAATAGATTCAGCCAGCAGCAGTGACGTGAGTTTGAGAAATCACTAAAAATAGTAGAGATACAATTAGATGATGAATAATATATGGAATTGAAGAATTATGAGTCTATTTTCATATGGATGGAACAAAACAGGTATATGAGTTATATTTTATGAGATGTTTAAATTTTTGTTAAACAGGACTAGAGCAATTTCTGGATCCCCTGTTATGACTTTGGAAATTCACCATACATTTTTCAAAGATAATTAGAAGTCATAATTTATATGTACAGATTCCTTATTGAGTCTAGTTTTATTAGAAGCAAACGGTATAGTCATTGAAACTCTGTACAGGGAGATATTTGATTCGTAATACATAGAGGTCAGAGCAGTCAAACTCTAAAACAGGGGAGACTTTAACTAATAAACTGTACTAATTTGCTCGACCAAAAATTCTATAAAAAAATTATTAAATAGATATATGAGTATAGTTTCAGGGAAAATTTACGGAATTGGATTTCGAGTTTCGTAACTCAAGATATGAATTTTTAAGCGACTATGACGCAGATTGTTAGCTTGACTGAAAATTTTAAAAATAAATTGTTTGAGCTGTTTAAGTAATTAATTAAGTCTATTAACACTTCGTGTTCGACTCCGGCGACGGTCTCGGGTACAGGGCGTTACATTGGTGGGATCAGAGTAGGTTTAGTCGGTTCTCGGACTAACCTAGCATGTGTAAAAGTTTAGCTATACATGCCACTGATCTGTGATAGTGTGATGTCTTTCGACGCGTATGAGTACCGTCTTATTTAGACATGGTACTCTCCAACCGAGCTGCACCGACCATGTTGAATGTCATGTGAAGGTATTTGAGTAAAATTATGATTATGATAAGTCTCGGTTCAGAAAAGTATGAATAAAAGTTTATGATACATATGTGATAAATATCCATATTTGCTTCATGCTCATATGATGTAGTGTATATGGCTTACTTGATAAGATGAACGGAATAAATAGAAAGTAGTAGAGGTATGAATAAAAGTCATAATATTATGATACGAATGAAAATGTCATTGTCTTGATTTGGATGTCAAATGTTAATGAATGCTAATGATATATAATTTTTATGAGATAAAGGATTATAATGAAATGAACTTTTATATGTTAAATTGTTGGACTGAATTATATGATTGTAATGATATGTACATGATGATGCACGAAATGAAAGTTGTGATTGTGATGCAAATATTTATGTTTGTTTGGTCTTATATGATGTCATGAGCATGACTTAATTTAATTAAATGAATGTATAAGTAAAGCTATCTAGAAAACATAGAATGTATGCATAAGTATATTGTCTAAATGGACAATAGGAAAATTTGTGTAAGCCAACATGAATGTTGCATTGCCTGAATGAATGACATGATTTTGATGATGTTGCTATGATGATGGGAGTTATGTCATATGTGTATGTATAAGAAAGTCGAGTCAGAGGTCCTACAATCCCTCCCCCTTACCGAAGTGGTACTTATAATGGAATTTCATGAGATTTGTATTGAATAAGTTTCCGGTTGAGAACCCAAAGAGTTTAGTGATAGAATAATTATAAGTATGATCAGAGATTGAAAATGAGATGATAAGTAAAGTCAGAGCCAGTAAAGTATCGGATTGAAGTAAAGATTATTGGAGTTATGCACTATCCCAATTAGAGAAGGAATTCTCTTTGGTAAATTGAATTACTCAGGTGCAAGGTCGAGAAAAGTGTAAATCGAAATTTATTCAGAACTGGCCTTTTTTAGTTGAATGGTTTAATATGAAATTTGTGACGGCAGAACTAGTTGGGAAAATGATAATTGAAATGTGAACTATCTGAGTGTGACAATTATGACTGGACAGATTTAGCAGTCTCTTTTGAGATGTTCTATGTGTTTACCCGTTCTCAGAAATATTTCTATGGCTATTGATCTTCTGAAGAAATTCTTGTTATATGGGAATGTCTTCTAATTCTGGTGTTGGATGAAAGCATTGGTAGTCTGACTGGTTTATAATTTATATTGCTCTATTTCATCAGGTATTCTATTTCATTTCGTTTGATAAGAATTGATGAGAGAATACGTATGATATTATGATTCTGTTTCTTCTACTTGATGCTTCATCTGATATATATGTATGAGAAGATATATTGATCTTGTTATATTTGATTTCAGTGGGATTAAACGATGTTTTCTTCTGGACTTTCTTTCTTTGAAGAATTATCGGGGTATTCCGTATTTTCTCTATGAGTTTGGTTTTCGATTCTCCGGCATAGTATCGTATCTTGGGTTTCTTTATCCTGGATCTCTTTATTCTGGATTTCTTTATTCCGAGTTTCTCTATCTTGGATTTCTTTATTCGGTTTTCTTGTTATCTTTGTTCCATACTTTGTCAATTACGACTCATGTTCGAAGTGCGTTCTTCAGCTCGTGATAATCATGTCAAATATGACTATACTTCTAATTTGATCTTGGTAATGTGGTGATTTTAGTATTGGGATTTTTTCTAATTTCTATATAAGGATTTGACATCAGTAAAGGCATAGGTGATAAAAGCGCGAGTTTTAGTCGGTATGGTGAATTATTTATTTGAAAGATTTCATGTGACAATTATGTCAGGATTATTTTTTTCAAGTCTGATAATATAATTTCATTTTTGTACGAATAAAAGAGTAAATAGTCTGAACGAGAAGTGTATATTTATTAGAAAGAGTTGGATATTAGTTAAAATCACTACGAATGATAAGGTTTTCGTCTTGTGAAAGCTGAAAAGTTTATTACATGTTGACAAAGTTTGGATAGATGAGAATATTGGTAACCGAAGCGTCTGAACCAGACTAGTCTACATTGAGTAAAGACTTCCTGACTTTCAGTAATGTACTGTTGTATGAATTGTGATTTGTTTCAAGACAGTGAGGTAATGTGATAGTTTAGAGCATTCGATGTTACATAAAATCGGAGTTGTTAAAGGGGTTAAAGCCGAGCATTGGGATCTATCAAAATTATCCTTGTCAATGTTGATATTGGGATGGAAATGAGAAGGATTATTCTTGAGGCCATATCAGAATTATTTCTATGGCGGAAAGAGGAAAATGTGAAGTATCCTATTGTTAAATGTTTGGCGAGATCTATAAATCATATCTGTATTGAATGAATTCCTACTCATCAGATTCATGGAATTTCAGGTCTCTTTGATTGTTGGATTTCTTGGAATTCCGGTCTCCATTAAATTAAGTTGAGATCTGGGTTTTATGTCATGATATCATGGGAAACTGAGAAGTGTTGAAAATTTAAGAACAGTTGAGAGTTGAGACTGTAAGCTTTTAGATCATATGAGAAATTAAAGAGATGTATTGGAGGTACAGCCTAAGTGAAAGTTCTTCGACACCGAATATGAGATTAAAAGTGAAGACCACTTTTCTGGTAAGATTTTCGGGGACGAAAATCCCTAAAGGGGGGTGAGTTGTAATATCCTGATTTTGGGCCTAATCGGAATAGTGGTTTCGTGACCACAAAATTTGAGATAGAAATAACTATTTTATGATTATTTTCAGGTCTATGATATGATTGCATGATTGTGTGAAAATTTTGTGAAGAAATTTTATGCATAAAGCGCTTAAATTGAAATTAGGGACTAAATCGAATAATTTGTAAAACTTGCATTATAGAAGTTTCTAGTATGAAATTGTTTTGAAATATTAATTAGGAGGTCTTAAATAGTAATTTTACCAATATCTAAGTCTATGGACAAAAATTGGGCATGGATGGAAATTTTGGAAAGTTTAGTAGTAAGGGTATTTTGGTCATTTAGGGGTAAAATGAATTAAAATACAAAATTAAAAGCCAATTTTGCTCATATTCAACCCCATGGCCGAATATAGCAAGGAGAAACCATGGCTAGGGTTTTTCAAGCTTCCAAGCTCGATTGTAAGCACGTTCTAGCCTCGTTTTTAATGATTTTTACGTTTTTGGAGTCCCGGTAGCTCGATTAAGCTTATGCTAGCAATAATTCAACCTAGGGTTCATATTTGGAAAAATACTCATAGGTGAAATTTCTGTATTTTGGTGTTTTATGATAGAGTATGAGGTTTTAAATTATGTTAGACAACTTGTGCTACTCGGTTTTAAGCAAAAACTAGCAAAAGGGCTTAATTGGTAAAGATACCTAATAGTCATAAGTACATGTTAGAGTGAGAATTTGATGTTTCCATAGAAGGGAAAAATGATCAGCATGTCATAAAAAATGATAAAATAGGCTGAAGTTTAATTTACGAGCTTTGGGGCAAAAGTGTAAATATGCAAAAGTTTAGGGGCAAAATTGTAATTTTTCCATCAATTTGAATAATGTGAGTCCTAATTAGACTATATTTTAAATGATAGAGCAAAGAAAACTGAAATTCGGGCTAAAATGGGGAAAATACCAAGTTGTGGACGAAATGGTAAAAGTAGCCATTTTCGCATACGAGGTAAGTTCATATGTAAATGTTGGTAACATAGTTATTGTTTTAAATGTTTTGCTGTTATTTAAATGATATGATAATTATTATGAAATATCATACTTCTGACAATTGTTTGATAATATGTCAAATTATGTGATATACTTTGAAAATGTGAAATACTACCGAGTATCGGTATCGACATTCCATAGAAGATGGTTGAGACATATGATTGGGAAAAATGTCTCGTTGAACCTTAGGAATGGATTAGGATACAAGTGACATGTCACTAGGATATTTGGGCATCCGAACTCGTTGAGTTGAGTCCGAGTTCACTTATGGATGCGAATGTCCGAACTCATTGAGTTGAGTCCGAGTTCGAGAGTTGTAACTAGGCATCCGAGCTCGTTGAGTTGAGTCCGAGTTCACTTATGGGCGGGTTACATGGTAGCTTGGCTACATATGTGGCACTTATGTGCAAACTTTCCATGTATCCGAATTATATTCCGCTGTGTTCAACGGGTAAAATTCTACTCAAATGGAGGAATACTCGAGATGAAAGGGACGTATTGGTAAGTGTTGTGAAATGAATACTTTGAACAGGTATGTACTTAACCCTCGGGTTGAAAAATCGATATAACAACAATATGGTAAGATCATAAATGAAAATGTGATATGAATGTCTTGGTGATGATTATGCAAATGATGTTTTATGTTTGCTTATATGGTTATGTTACTTGCTATTTGCATGTGAACTTACTAAGAATTTATGATTACTCCCTCCTTTTCATTCCTTGTAGTGTTGACAAGCCAGCTCGGAAATCGGAAACAGTCGGAGGCATGCTCACACTATCCGTATACCATCTTGGCATAATGGCTTGTATATTTTGAGTATGGCATGTATAGCATTATAATCATTTTGTGTATATGGTCTTATGATATGGTTATTGAGTGGTATGGAAATGCTTGGTAATGATTAGCGATTGGAATGGCTAATCATGATCATATTTGGTGTTATGTATGCTAAATTGCTAGCTAATCCATGGAAACCATGAAATAGGTAAAATTTACCATAAAATAGATTCAGTCAGCAGCAGTGACGTGAGTTTGAAAAATCACTAAAAATAGTAGAGATACAATTAGATGATGAATAATATATAGAATTGAAGAACTATGAGTCTATTTTCATATGGATGGAACAAAATAGGTATATGAGTTATATTTTATGAGATGTTTAAATTTTTGTTAAACAGGACCAGAGCAATTTCTGGATCCCCTGTTATGACTTTGGAAATTCACCCTAAATGTTTCAAAGATAATTAGAAGTCATAATTTATATGTACAGATTCCTTATTGAGTCTAGTTTTATTAGAAGCAAACGGTATAGTCATTGAAACTCTGTACAGTGAGATATTTGATTTGTAATACACAGAGGTCAGAGCAGTCAAACTCTGAAACAGGGGAGATTTTAACTAATAAACTGTACTAATTTGCTTGACCAAAAATTCTATAAAAAAATTATTAAATATATATATGAGTCTAGTTTTAGGGAAAATTTACGGAATTGGATTTCGAGTTTTGTAACTCAAGATATGAATTTTTAAGTTACTATGATGCAGATTGTTAGCTTGACTGAAAATTTTAAAAATAAATTGTTTGAGCTATTTAAGTAATGAATTAAGTCTATTAACACTTCGTGTTCGAATCCGGCGACGGTCTCGTGTACGGGGCGTTACAATCCAGATTGGATGAAGCTCTATGGGGGTATTTTACTACGTTCAAAACACCATTGGGGATGCCACCTTTCAAGCTTGTCTATGGTAAGCCTTTCCATTTACCTGTTGAGCTCAAACATAAAGCATTTTGGGCCATCAGGAAGCTAAACATGGATTGGTTCGTTGCTAGTAATAATTGACTACTTGAGCTTGATAAAATGGAAGAATTCCGAGCTCAGGCATACAAGAATGCACAACTGTACAAAGAGAAGACCAATCGATGGCATGATAAGAAGATTGTGCCACGATAATTAAAACCTGGACAACATGTGTTGTTGTTCAATTCTAGGTTCATAGAGAAGACAATCTTTTGCTTGCATCCAAAAGATGTTTTAACAAAGGTGGTGCGCTAGTTTTATGCCCACCTCACCTCTCCCAACAATGCTTTTATATATGTGAGAGATATTTTAATGTTGTTTGATGAGTAATCTATCAATGCTCAGTATGACTTACCTGATGGTCAAGATGAACATTCTCAGTTTACCACAACAATCACGATGGTGGGCCTGAATCAAGTTCTTATGAATCTGTGTGAGGAAGCAACAAAGTGGACTATAACATCTCGAATTAGGGCCTAGTCAGAATAGTAGTTTCGAGACTACAAATCCAAATTAGTAATAATTATTTTATAATTATTATAAGGCATATGACATGTTTATATGCTGTGTAAAAATTTCATGAAGAAATTTCATGTCTAAGGTGCTCGATTGGACTTTAAGGACTAAATTGAATAAATTGTAAAACTTGAGTTCTAGAAGCTTCAAGCATGAAATTGAATTGAATTATTAATTAGAGGTCCTTAAAGAGTAATTTGACCAAGTTCTAAAAATTTGAACAAAAATGGACATGGTTAGGTAAAATTTCAAAGAAAAGGCATTAAGGGTATCTTAGTCATTTAGTAATTAAATGAATTAAAAAGGGAAAACAAAACAAAACTTTTCTCATCCTTCTTCCTCATGGATGAATATGCTTGGAGATTCCATGGCTAGGGTTTTTTTCATTTCCAAGCTCAATAGTAAGTGCTCTCAAGCCCCGTTTTTAATGTTCTTTACATTTTTGATGTCTTGGTAACTTAATTTAGCTATTTCCACCATTATTTTAAGCTAGGGTTTGTGTTTAAAAATTTACCTATGGATGACATTCATGTATTCTGATGTTTAATGGTACAATATGAATGCCCGGTGTGTAATAAACGACTTTTACTAAGTGATTTTCACTGAAATTGTCAAAAATGATCGTTTTGTAAAAGTTACAAAATTTGTCATAAAAGTGTGATTGAGTGGAAATTAGGGGCTACTAAAGTTATGAAATTCATCTAGGCTTAAAGTACAAAGAAGTTGAATGAAAATCATTTTACGAGCATTGGGGCAAAAGTGCAAATATGTAAAAGTTTAGGGGTCAAAATACAAATTTATAAATATATGATTTTTGGACCCATATGAATAATGTGACTAATTAGTAAGCTAAATGTTATATTATAGATCAAGGAAAATGAGATTCGGGCATAGATTGGAAATGAAAGAGATTACGGACTAAATCGGAATAAATAGTTGTGCTCGCATTCGAGGTAAGTCCGTATGTCAGTAATAATGCAATAATATCATTGTTTATGCTTGAACTTAAATTGATGTGTTAACATTATGTGATGAATATTTATATAGTTGATATGATGATTGTATTATGTGACAAATGTCTAAATGTTATTATGAGCAATGCCATGTTTATTTCATGAATATGAGAATGGTGAATTGGTAAGCACGAATGATATTATGGTCGTTGTTCATGACATGACAAGCAAGTGCGATAAGGATGCTATGTGCAAGTGTGGAAAATCCAGTTTGAACCTTAGGAATAGTTTAGGATACATGTGACATGTCACTAAGAATTAAGAAATCCGAGCTCGTTGAGTGGTCCGAGTTTGTGATATATGTGAGAACCCAAAATTCTTAAGTGGTCCAAATTCATGATATATGTAGCATCCGAGCTCATTGAGTGGTCCAAGTTCATTATTGATGCGAGCATCCGAGCTCGTTGAGTGGTCCGAATTCATAATGGATGCGATATGTGTAACATCTGAGCTCGTTGAGAGGTTCGAGTTCATTTTGGATGTGTTACATGTTATAAGGTAGCTTTGGCTACGCATGTTTATGTGGCACTTATGTGCAAGTTTCTGTGTATCCAATAGTATTCCAAGTGTTCAACTGGTATTATAATGAACGATGCGATGAAAGTCCCGAGATGGGCATGGTAGTGAAGGTAAAGTTATTGATATGCTACAGATACGTACAACTACGTATGTTATACTCATGAGTAATGCTTTGTTACAGGATGATATATGATGAAAAGGTATATTCACGTATATGTATATGAATATTTGATTAATGAGCTAGTATGCTTGAATGATGAATAATCTTGGTGATTATGTTATTATGCCATCACATGATAGTTATCATGATATTGCACTAAAACAGTTTTGAACATTAGCAGTTGTGTGATTTTGAAAGTCCACCAAAAATTGTGGAAATTGAATTAGAGACTAATAAGATATGAAATTAAAACTTTTGAATCTAGTTTCAATTAGAAGAAATCGTGTAAGCAAAAGAGTTTCATATTATGAGATATTTGAACTTTTGTGAGACAGAGTCAGGGTGATTTCGTGCTCCCCTGTCTCCACTTTGGAAAATCACTAAAAGTTGTAAACAAATTAGAATTTATATGAATAAATCCTTAATGAGTCTATTTTCAAGAGAAATAGATGGGAACATTAATCTAATCCTGTACTAAGAGATAATCTATTTTTAGTAAAGAAGGGTCGAAGCTATCAAACAGCAGAACGAGGGTAACTTTAAAGAATAAACTGTACTTATTGGATAATATAAAAATTCTGGAAATTTTATGATAATAAGATATGTGAGTCTAGTTTCTGGTAAAATTAGCAGATTTTGATTTGGAGTTCCGTAGCTCCAGATATAAATAATTTAGTGTCCATGACTCGAGAAAACAGCATGACCACATTATAAGTAAAAGTATAATTATGGTTATATTACCATAGAATCATGTTAATAATTTGCTTATTATTTTCATATAGACTTACTAAGCTTTAAGCTTACTCCCTCCTCTCTATTTTTTTAGTGTTGTCAAGTCGGCTCGAGGTTGGAGATCGTCGGAGGCAGCATCGCACTATCAAGCTATTACCATTGGGGTATTGATAAACCTTAAGTGTATTTGTGTGAGTGGCATGTATAAGGACTCAGTTATTATGTTGTGTATTCTTTTGATTTGGCCAAGATGTTGGCTTAAAATTGATTTGTTGTGTTTAGCCATGAGACGTGGCTTATATCTGTTATGGCTTGTAGGCCTATTTATCCAAGCTATTTATTGATGCCTTGTTATGTGGTCATGTGATTATATTTGTTCGATATGAATGGTTAGTATTATGGTATGTATGCTTGATGAATGTCTTATGACCAAAGTGGTCATAATCAGTGAATAAAAGTGTGATATGGCAATAATAATGCTTGAACATGAAATTGGTGTGGAATGACTTAGGCAAGCATGGTATAAATTTATAATTAATAATCAAAGTGACATGTTCAATTGATTGTGAATTGGTGTGTTTAGACTTCGTATAAAATGAGTAAGCAAAACACATGTATGATGATATATGACTATTACAATTGAGTCTTAATAGAGGATGTTTAATCATTTACTTGATGCTACATTGTATGTGTCTATAATGTATTTAAGTATGTGAGGTAATAATGGTAACAAAAAGGCTTGGAAAATAGCCTAAGTGCTAGCTACACGGGCAGAGACACGACCATGTGTCTCAACCGTGCGGAGGACACGACCTAGCACATGGGTTGAGTGGTTCAATTTGTTTTGCTGACATCATAAACAGATAGTTACATGGCTTGAGGACACTGGCGTGTCCTTGTGTCCACACGGACGTGTGACCTTGTTTTCATGAAAATTTTTATAAGCTTCCCAAAACTTTCTAAAGTTCTTGGTTTAGTCTCGAACCACCCCGATATATGTTTTAGGCCTCGAAGGCCCGTATAAGGGACGATATACATGTATTTGAAAAGTTTTAATTTGGACGAAATTTTGTGGCCCGATTTTTGCATGCTTGTGAATGATTAAGTCCTGTAACACCTCGAACCCTATCCCTGGTGTCGAATACGGGTAAGGGGTGTTATATGGACAGTGTCCAAACAAGATTGCTACACTACAAAATGAGTTCTTTTGAAACCCTATTATTAAGTTTAGTGCCACTTCCTCAAATCCCATCTAAGTCCTTCTACTCATAACTCTACAATTTCAAGGGTGCAAATGCTGTTACTCCATTCTATAATTACATTGAGGGAAATCAACGTGGAACAATCATTTTTAAAGAGGCTCATACGTGTTCCCAAAAGAATGCTGGCAACCTTAGTTTTTCTTCCCTTATTATTGCCCTTCCCAACATGTGAATATCCCAATTCAAGCAAGTGAAGATATGCAAAAAAAGGGGATATTACAAAGCAAATTGTTGTGACATTTTTAGGGAAAGAATTGCCACAACATTTACCTCCCAGTTCTGCCTTTACTTCCTCCACCCTAAATTGTGCCCCAGCAACCCATTCTAGTTTTACTAATGTCTTTGAGCAACAAGTGCTCAGTTCTTTTAAGAGGTTGCACAAGATGTTTAGTTTGTTTAAGAAGTAGTAATAAAGAATTGCTACTAATTTAGGTAGGGCACATGAAGAAGTGACTCTATCCTGGGGTTATGTGAGGAAGAAGGACACTGCCATCAAGAAATCCCTTTAGAAGAATTTCACCAGGCCTATGCCTGCGTTCCTCAACTTTACCAAGAAACTACTCTCTGATGCAGAGGAAGAAGAAGATGATGAAGCAGAGGTTGATGAGACTGGACCTACCCTCCATACATCCTGCCACTGAGAAAAGGGCACAAAAGGACCAGAGGAAGATGAGGAGAAGACTGAATCAGTGAGTATTGAGACTGACCATGACGGAGAAGAAGCAAACCTAACTTTTGCACCACCTGTGAATGTTACTACACCTATCCCATCTCAATCGACTGCGCCAATGACATGCAAGACCTTGAGATCAATAAGCTGATTGATGGCCTCACAAAATTGGATGATGAGGAAGACGAGTTGCCAATCAACATTTTGAAAAAGAAGCAATGATACAAGCATGTTGCATGAAAATCGACTCGTCCAAATTAAAGTAACAACGATTTCACTCCAAGTTTTATTTATTTTTTTATGTTATTTATTTTTCATTTCATTTTAGCATGTGTTTATCATTTTTTCTTATCATTTTCTGTCCAAATATATGTTTATCCATTCATAATTTTTGTCTGTTCATGTATTGAGGACAATGCATCCCTTAGGTTTGGGGGTGTGTTGTGCATATAGGTTGCATTCAAATGCATTTTGTTTTTTACATTAATTTTGCCATGACACATAAATGCCAAAGAATTGTTACACTATGATGAGTATATCTTTGCCTATGATGTTTAATAAGGAATATAATTCTTCAACATTCCTAGAAAACTGTGACAATGAAATAGGTGAGTTTAGCTTAGGATAGTTTGCTTCTAAATTGATCCCTAAAATTAAGATGTCCTAATTCCAATTACAATTGATGTATAGTAAGTTTATTTTAATAAAATTAGAGATTATTGAAGCTAAATTCAGTACAAAGGCAATACTTAATAATGAATAAAGTGACAATGTTTAAGAAAATTCAAAGAAAAAAATGCCATCAAATACTCCAATGCTTAGAATTGCCAAGTAAGTTAACTCCACTTTTTTTACTCCATTGTGCTGTTAACTGGAAAGGTGAGTCCAAGTAAGAGTGTGAAATAAAGAAAAGGGGTATTACACTGTAGTAACAGGCTGAGTAGCTAAGAAGGTAGTTGTTTGCCCCATCCATTTTTTTAGTTAAAAGCCTTAGCTTCATGAGTAAGTACTTAAGTTGTGACATGATTGAGTATTTCACAATATAGTGTATGCTCTATTGTAACTGTCGAGTCAAAGAATCATGTATGTAATTGAATATGTATAAGGCTAGATGAAAAAAATAGGAAAAATAAATGAATATGTATGTAATTAAGTATGTATAAGGCCAGATTAAAAAAAAGGGAAAACAGAGTTAGTTAAAAGATGAACTAAGTAAATTAGGAGATACTTGGTATAGTGAAAGTTGCATGAGTATTTAGGATTTTTCTTTCTTTTTAGGCAATATTTTATGTACTACTTTTGTTAAATAAGCTTATGGAGCTTGATCAATTTTTTAGACATACAAGATTGCTGAGAACTGAAGTACAAAATGCTCTCTTAATGGTCTAATAATACAAATGTGATTATATTGCTCTAACAATTATTACGTTCATCCACTCATACATATTTTGCTTGAGACAAGAAATAACTTAGGTTTGGGGGTTTGATAACTCTTGAATAGAGTTATATTTCATGCATTTAAACTTGGTTAATTATTCGTAATTGACTAAATGTAGTAGCATTTTAGGAAATTATATTAGTATTTTTATAACATTGCATCATGAAGTTTGGATTGTGCTTTCAATGTCATATATGTTACTTTTACTTGTGGGAGGAAAGAAATTGCGTGTTGTTTATAGAAGGTGCAGAAAGGAGGAAAAGAAGTGAAGGAGTAAAGTTTTGTCATGACAAAAGGTTGGATAGATTGCCAGCACAAATGTCATGGCAATTCTAGGAAGATGTTGATTCAATTTTCAATCTGTGCCACTCTCAGTTAGCTATATATGTACTCGAAATATCCACCTAAAAAAGAGGGAGAAAAGAGTGTGTGCTGAGAGGGGGCCTACCATATAAAAAAAAGAAAAAGAAAGAGAGGAAGGAGGTGGTTTTCCCTCACATACAGTTTCTCGTGGGAAATCCAGAGACGTAAGGATAGATTGTAGTAGCTAAGGAACAAAGTAGCAACATAAGGAAGAAGGAGAAGAATTCAACCCTAGGCTACACAAGATATTGTAGCACTAGAGTTGAGGGTGAATTGGCAAAAGGTTCCTGAAGTTCTTCCTTCAATATCTTAATTGATTTTTGTGAATTCTAACTGTCGAAATATGTTGTTGAATGATACTTTCATTTTGGATTTTAATTTCCAATTCATGAGCTAATCTCATTGAGTTTGGATTACTGGATGTATCTTTAGTTCCTTTAATGACCAAGGCATTATCCTAATTTGGTTTACTGTTTCAGTCAATTTGCGCTATTTTAAAATGTATGCATGCAGTCTCTAGAGATAGATGAATGTATGGTATGTCCATAAACTTGATTTAATTCTGAAAAGGTAAGATAAGTTGGATTGTGATCGAATGATGCAAGCGAGTATCCAACAGAATACTCGTAGCACTTTAGACATAGAGCTGTGCTTTGTACAGAGAAAGGAAGAAACAGTTCTAGGTATCCTTCTTAAGGCTTGTAGAAATGCAAAACCTTAGGTAGGTTAGCTTGAAGGCCAACTCTCGTAAGAAACAGGCTACCTTAGATTTAATCTGAGTAGTAGATTAGTTAAGATTTTTCCATGGCATCATTGTGTTATGAGGAAAGAATCTTAGTAATCCCAAACTTCCCATCAACAGCGTAAATCATCTCAACGTTGTCTCAGTATCTTTACCACAACATTTTATGTTAGTAATTTGGTTTTAATATTTCATACTGATTGCGTGATTCGTAACAAGTAATAAATATTTATAATGAAGATTAAACCTAGACTAACTATTATTGCGATGTAGGCAAGTGTACCTATCAAACAGTAGTATAGTTTTAACAAGACTGGATTGTCGAACCCAAAGGAACTAAAAGTACTAGTAATGACTGTCTTTTTATTATCTAGCCTAAGAATAATGGGTTTTTTTTAATTAACTAATTATTTAAACTAAGAACGCACAGAGAAAAGAATTGGGGAATTGCTTTTGGGAAAATCGATTGACTTGAGACAATACCTAAGGAAAAATTCACCTAGACTTTACTTGTTATTCTGGCTCCAAATCGAACGATTTATTCATTCAACTTGTTCCGTAGAGATCCCTAAGTTATATTATTATCCCTATTCAAGACTAGTAACGTCTAATCCCTAGATTGAATAACAGAGACTTTTCTCTAATTAACACTCTAGGGTTGCATTATCTCGATCTATGGATCCCCTTATTACATTTCACCCTAATCTGACAAAATCTTGTCACCCTATTTCTAGGCGTGCAATCAACTCCGCTTAATTATGACAAAAGTACTCTTAGGCAGGGTCTATTCCTCCTTTGAATAAGAGCATGTCTTGAATCAGTATCCTGGGATATCAAAACAAGAATTAAGAACACTTAATTAAGAACAAGTTAAATATTTATCATACGATTCAGAAAATAATAACAAGATTTGTCTTAGGTTTCATTCCCCTTAGGTATTTAGGGGATTTAGTTCATAACTAAATAAGAAAAAATCTTAGAAGAATAAAGAATACAAAACATAAAGAAAACCCAAAACTCCTGAAGGGAAATTGAGGAGAGATCTTCAGTCTTGATGATGAATCCGGCTTCTGAGATGGATCAATCAGCTTCCTTGGGGTAATTCCTTACCCCATCTTATCTGTCTCCTTTTTCTTCCTCCTCTAGGGTGTATTTATAGGCTTTGGAATGCCTAAAAGCCTTCAAAATTAGCCTTTTCCGAATTGGACTCAACTTGGGCTGAGCAGGGACACGCCCGTGGCACACGCCCGTGTTTGATTGCTTCAGGCCGTGTTCGAGCCTACCAAATTGACACGGCCGTGTGGTATGCCTGTGTGAGGAGGTCCAGGCCGTGTTGATTTCGTACTTTGGCCCATTTTCTCCATTTTTGGCCCGGTTCTCGTTGCTTTCGCTCTTCTATGCTCTCCTAAGTATTAAACATGAAATTCAAGCATTAGGAGCATCGAATTCACCAATTCTAATGGGAAATCATCCATAAAATGCATTAAATACGGGGTAAAAATATGTATCAATTACGGTTTATCACATACATGATTATTCTTCTACAAATTGTTATTATTTTTTGCCACAGTCTTATTCATATAGTTTATAGTAGTAGCTTAATCGAATTAATCCTATCCAATCCTTGAGAAGATGATCTTACTTACTACTTTATTACTTGATTCGACGTGTACAGTTGCACTTTTAGATAATATGTCCACACGTGACATACTCCATACGACATCCACCGATGAGACAACATCCAACATGACAGATGTTGATGGGTCCTAGAATAAAGATGGCAATGAATCTGATGTGGATCCACTCTAGGAACTTGGTGTTGATAGTTTAGAAATTGCATTATTTTTTGAATCGGAGCTTGTTCCAACTGAGCTAGAAGATGGTGAAAGGGGTGAAATGAAGAAGAATAAGATCCATGATTCACAGCGTACTTGCCTCCAGCCTATATACATAATGTCGATCTATCGATAGATGATGTGTTCGAATTTGCAGAACTATCATACAGGAGGTTAGGTTACATAAGTTCTTCATTGGATTCAGGTGATTTAGAAGTGGGCAAGGAGTTTTCTACTAAAGATAGTTTTTTACTATAGTAAAGCGATACAACATCAAGAACGGGTTAACTTTCATGTGGTTAAATCTTGATTTGAGAAGTTTGAGGCCAAGTGTGCAATGCAAGACAGTAGGTGCGCTTGGAAAATCATGGCTTCTGTCAAGAAGAAGATGGGGTTTTGGACAATAAAGAAGTTTACCACTCCACATACGTGTGTTACAGGTATTTCATGGGATCATCCATAGTTGGATTCAAAGATGATCAAGGGGATAATACTACTAATTGTGAAAGTGAGTTCGAGGACTGCGTGTTGATTTTAATTGCAAATATTCGTAGTCAGTTCAATTACACGTCTTCATACTGCAGGGCATGGATAGCAAAGCAAAAGGCATTGGAGAAGATGACAGTGGGTGGGATGTCCATACAACTAGGTATGACAGTGGTGTCAAGTGCTGGAAAGGTATGTCCTAGGTTCCGTAACTGTAACACCCCTTACCCATGTCTGACACTGGAACAGGGTACGAGGCATTACCGGACTTAAACATACACATTCATGCAAAAACCGGGCCATAAAATCTCTTTTAATTCAAAACCTTTCAGACACATGCATTTCGTTCCTTATTTGGGTCTACGAAGCCCAAAACATTCATCGAAATTAATTCGGGACTAAACTGAGAACTTTGAAAAGTTTCAGGAAAACAAGAAAATTTTCCCATGAAACAGGGTCACACGTCCGTGTGGACATAGGGACACGCCCGTGTGCCTTTGGCATGCCTGTGTCCTCAGGCCGTGTAACTCTCTGTTTATAATGTCTGCATGCGCATCGAATCACACGGCCAAACCACATGTCCGTGTCTCCAGGCCATGTCCCTCACATGGTTTAGACACACGGCCGTGTCTCAGCCCGTGTGGCCAACACTTAGGCTATTTTCCAAGTCTTCATGTTACCCATAATCTCTTACAGCCTTATGCACATTAAAATCGCAAATCATGGCATCATTTTAGTGATTAAACACTTTTTATTAAGACATATTCTTAACTTAACATGTCCTCTTACAGGTAATGCATCTACTCATGCAATACCAAGTCTAGATTTCTTATTTCACATTCATAAGACTTGTCATTTTGATGACCACTTTTACCATTATACTATGGTTACCAACTTATCCATCAAGCACTCATGTTCAAATCATTATCATGTTGTGTTTATAACGTGCAATTACTACATGACTATGACCACCTTAATTGGTCATAAAGCATACATCCAACACACATGTCATATTACTAACCATGCATGGCAAACAAACATAATCACATTATAAATTATAAACACTAGACATGAAATGAATAGCTAGGCTTACAAGCCATAATTAATATGAGCCACATCTCATGGCCATATACATATAACACAGTATAAGCCAACACATTTGGCCAAAGAAAAATAATACATGTCAATCAACTAGATCCCTATACATGCCACTCACTTGAAATTTGTAATATATACTTCATTATTCCAAAGGTAGCGACTTGATAGTGTGAAGCTGCCTCCGATGATCTCCAACCCTGAGCTAACCTGAAAACACTAAATTATAGCTTAGTAAGACCATATGAAAATAATAAGCAATTTATCAACTTGCTTCTCATGGTAATACAACCCTACTTGCATTTTTACTCATGTTCCAGTCAAGCTGTTTTCTTGAGTCATAGTCACTAAATTATTTATATATGGAGATATGGAACTCCAAATTACATTTTTCTAATTTTCACTGAATCTATACTGACATATCTTCTTACCATAAAATTTTCAGAATTTTTGGTTCAGCCAATTAGTAAAGTTTATTCCTTAAAGTTTCCCTTTTTCGCTATCTGACAGTTTTGACACCTTCACTAAAAATTAATTATTTCATAATACAAGACTCAGATGATGTTCCCATCTATTTCTCTTGAAAATATACTCATTAAGAATTCTAGTAATATAAACTATAACCCATAAATATTTTCTACAATTTTCAATAATTTTCTCAAATCAGAACAGGGAATTTCGAAGTCATTCTGACTCTGTCTCACAAAAATTTAAATACTCCATAATATGAAACTCTTTTGCTTGCACCATTTCTTCTATGTGAAACTAGACTTGTTAGGATTTAATTTAATATTTTATTCAGCCTCTAACTCAAGTTCCATAATTTTTGGTGGATTTTCAAAGTCAAACTATGGCTGCTGTCCAAAACTATTTTAGTGTAAATTGACGATACTAAGTTTATCACACCATATTAATTCATTTTCACCACATTGGTAAGGTTACATATTCATACATCATAAGTATAAACCTATAATCACAAGGTCATCACAAAATAATTCTCATAAGCATGAATTACCTATTTACATCTTCACTAAACGTGCATCAAAAACTAAAATCATTATCGTATTCATTTCTTACTAATCATATAACATGAATTGAATTCAAATCTCATCAATTTCATGCAAGTACCTTTACTACTCACAATATGGTCATAACCATCCTCATTTAGCTTAAACCTTAACTCTCACCGTTGAACCATTCGGAAAGCTATCGGATATTCACTAAGCCTCAAACATAGGGTATAATGCCAATGCCATGTCCCAGACATGGTCTTACATTGACTATCGAAATGGAGGCCGACGCCATGTCCTAGACATGGTGTTACACTAGCTCTGACATATTTGTGCCGATGCCATATCCCAGACATGGTCTTACACTGACACATCTTGTAACCGATGCATGTCCTAGACATGTCTTACACTAGCTTACATCTCGAGGCCAATGCATGTCCCAGACATGTCTTACACTGGCAACACAAATAACCCGAATGTCATGGCATGAATATCCGAATTGTTTCTTAAGGTTCAAATAAGAATTCTACTATCTCAATATTCATCAAACATAATCATTTCCACAACCAAGAAATTCATGCTATATCAATGTAAACACATATCATAACAATGTAGTTGTATTATTTACATACAACTTACTCGTTTCAATGGAATATCATATTCATCAAATCACCAAACATTCAATCAACACATAAATGTTATTTACATTTGACATCACTTTCTCAAATACAATATCATCAACCTAAATTTTAATACAATCATGGCAAGATAGATTTTCAAGTATAATAACAATGGCATAAATATCATGCTTATTTAATCACACGGACTTAGCTCAGATGCAATTTTGGCTAATTATTCTCTTTTTGTCTTTAACCATGCACTTTCTCAATTTAAGCCCAAATCTCAATTTTCTTGATCTAACATGATAAAATTCACTCAATTAATCACTAAATAAATTTAGACAATCAAAATTCACATTTTTGGAAAAATGACCATTTTGCCCCTAGACTTTCACAAAATGACCATTTTACCCTTAGTCCTGGAAATCAATTTTTATCTAATTTCCCTATTATCCAAGCCTAACCGACCAATTATTATTCTTATGACAACCCCAAATTTCCACTATTTCACAAAATTATAACCTATTTTATAACTTTTACAAAATGGCCCTTTTAGGTGTTTTCCATGAAAATCTTTTCACAAAAGTTGTTAACCAAGACTCATTTTCTTCCATAAAAATTTAGATAAGCAAACAACATAAATCCTTTCATGGTAAATCCCTAGACTATCAACCATTTCACAAAATAGTCCCCCCATTAGCTAGTTTGTGCTACAAGAGTCTCAAAAACACAAAAATCAACAAAAATGATCTTCAAAATCACTTACTTGCAGGAGATGGAAGTTTCTAAAATTTTGAGCTTTCAAAACCCCTATTTTTCTGGTATTTTTAATGGGGGAGGGAGAAAGATGAAAAGATGACATTTTTTCTTTTTGTTTTATTTTAATGTCGAATAAGCTACCTAATACCCACAACTTTGACTTTTTAAACTCTTTCTCTCTGTGGCTGGACAAGCACCCTATTTAGGGTCTATTTGTACTTTAAACACCCTAAAATTTGGTTCTCTAGCTATTTAACAGATTTAGATAGCAAAACAAAACTTTTTCCCTTTATGCGATTTAGTCCTTTTTCACAATTAAGCGTGAAATCACTAAAATTATTTCGCCAAAACTTTCATGCACTCATATAATCATGCTATAACACATTAAATATCATTAAAAATAATCTCTCCAGCCTCAGAATATTGTTTTGAGACCACTGTTCTAACTAGGCCAAAAATCGAGTTGTTACAATTCTCCCCCTTTAGGGACTTTCATCCCTGAAAGTCTTACCAGGAAAGTGGTTTGGCTTCTCACATAAACTTCTCTTTCTTACAATCATTGGTAAAGAACTTTTACTCTTCCGTATCTTTAATACTTATCTCAATAATTTCTCATACTCGAATCATGAGCGATTCTTTGTTATACGACGCTTTCACCAAACCTTAACCTTTATCAGTGAGTTCATGCACTCAAAAGTCTGATCCATGCTATCATGCTACATATACACTCTTGCTTGAACCTTTTTGAATTCAAAAAGTGAAACTAGTCAATTCATCTTGGTCTTATGCTCTCTATAATTTCACACAATCTAATTGTTTGCCAATTCAACTCTCAGTTGCTTATAAATTTCAAAGCCTCCTTTAGCTTTCCCAAGAAATCATGATATAAAACCTGGATCTCAATCTGATTACTGGAGACTATAATTCCAAGAAATCCAACAATCAAAAAGACACAAAATTCCATGAATTTGATGAGTGAAAATTTAGTATATATCGCCATGATTTACATATCTCGTCAAACATTTATCAATAAGTCTCATAACATTTTTTGTAACACCCCGAACCCGAGACCGACACCGGAGTCGGACACGAGATGTTAACAAACTTTGAAAATTTTTTTCCAGACACTGCCAAGTCTGAGTACTAGTCGCTTCAAAAATCATATCTTGAGTTTCACAACTCGAAAATCAGTTTTGTGATTTTTCCCTGAAACTAGACTCATGTCCCCATCTATGTATTTTTTTCTAGAATTTTTGGTCGGGCCAATTAGTACAGTTTATTAGTAAAAGTCTCCCATGTTACAGGGGTCGACTACACTGACCTTTTCCCATTACGACTTGGATATCTCTCTTCACAGAGCTTCAATACTGATGACGTTTGTTTCTATGGAAACTAGACTCAGAGAGGAATCCATACATATATGGTATGACCCCTAATTATCTCTGGTCAATTTATAGTGAATTTCCAAAGTCGGAACAGGGAATCCAGAAACTGTTCTGGCCCTGTTCCACAAGAACCCGAATATCTCTTACTGTACTGTTCATATGATTGTTTCGTTACTTTCATATGAAAGTAGATTCATCAAGGTTCGATTACGTAATTTATTCACTATTTAATTCCACTCCTACGAATTCTTGTTATTTTTCCAATCCACACCACTGCTGCTGTCAGCCTCTGTTTTCAAAGTAAACCTTACCTATTTTCGGGGTTTCATGGACCAACTAGGGCCTTGTCATACATATGCCCACATATGATCATACTTAGCCATTCCAATGGCTGATCATTTGCTCAACACTTCCATTCCAACTATAGTTACATCATGAAACCATCTATACATTCATAAACACGAATGGTCTAATGCCATACTCCACTTCTACAAGCCATTTTCGCATGGCTGTACACTTATACATTTCATAAAGTACTCGAAAAACAACAATGGGTAGTCCTATACATGCCATATCAAAATTCAACCAAAATAGTACCCAAAAGAGCCTTTGATAGTGTGGGCGACTTCGACTTCAAGATCCCGAGTCCGATAGCTGGAGAACCAAAAATCTATAAAACAGAGGAGCAGTGTAACGAGTAAGCAATTTATGCTTAGTAAGTTTTGAGCAAGGAATTCCAGCATAAACAAAGAATAACACACATTTAGCTAAACGGAATATTTCACAATACGCAATTTACCGATATCAAACTTGCTTCACAACATTAACAACCCTTATGTACATACACAATAGACTAACTTAGCCGAAGGCCGGTAGCTCGTTTATCAACTGAGCGAACATTTATTTGTAAGGGCTCGATTAAATTCAACACATACGTAACATATCCCCATATTGGGATGTTTTTCGAGTATTCGCTGGAATTTTACAGCAAGCTCATTCATTACCAAATCACGTACCTTCGGGATTTAACCGGATATAGCTCCTCGTTCAAATGCCTTCGGGACATAGCCCGGTTTTAGTAACTCACACAATGCCTTCGGGACATAACCCGGATTTAACAACTCGCACGAATGCCTTCGGGACTTAACCCGGATTTAGTATCTCGCACAAAGGCCTTCGAGGCTTAACCCGGAATTTGTATCTCGCACAAAAGCCTTCGGATCTTAGTCCGGATATATTCACTTAGCACAAAGCCTTCGGGACTTAGCCCGGACAGCATTCAATTAATCATGCACATCTAACAATAATTCATGGCACATTCATATTTCATTTTCATTTGCGAAACTCAAACACAAGGCACATATCGTCCTTGCACATTCGGCTCAATAGCCACACATAGAGCATGATTTAATCACATCGTAATTTAAGCTCTCTTACTCAAGAACTTACCTCGGGTGTTGTCGAACGATTCCGCTAACTATTCGACCACTTTTTCCTTCCCTTTATCGGATTTATTTCCCCTTTGCTCTTGAGCTTAATTAAACAAATAAATTGATTTCATCATTTAGGCATCAAAAAGATGAACACAAGGCACTTAGCCCATATTTATACATTAGACATTAAAGTCTCATACATGCAAAAATCATGCATGAACACAACATATTAGCTAATTTCTTTCCCCTTGGCCGAATATGCATGTCTATTTTTGGGATCGATTTCAACACTTAATACACACATATACACACTAGTAAAGCATCCTCCCCCTTTTCATCAATTTAACACATGCATTGCTCATTAACATGCAAAGTTACATTCGGCCTTAGCACACATCTTGCTAGCCGATTCTTCTCCATTTAGCAACCAATGCACATATGTGCTCACACAAAAATGCTAAAAAGGAGGTTCAAGAATCATCAAGCCATCATCACATGCATCATTAACAAGCTTCATATTTTGCATGCAATGGCATTAACACAACCTCTACCTAGGCTGAATCTTAACTCATCCTCATGCCTCATCACCACAACATCAAACACCAACCAAGAATGATGCATCCATGGTCAAGTGCCATTTCCATCACATAGCAAGATTTAGACCATGGGCTAGGTAGAACTCAAGCTAACAACTAAAACATGCATGCATCTCATGGAACATCATCAAACATACCTTAGCCTAGCTACATGCATGGCCGAATCTCTTCACCTTTCTTCTTCTTTCCTCCTTAAAATTTTTGGCCAAGGATGAACCAAAGGATGAGAAAATTTTTTCTTTGTTTTTCTTTCTAATTTAGGCTAAATGAAGGTGAGAAAAGGATGAACAAAGATCTTCTCCTCTCTTTTCTTTAGCTCACGGCAATGGGGGGGGGAAAAGAATCAACTATACACTTTTTTTTTGTGTGTATTCATATACTCCTTTTCATTATTTAATTTCCATGCCTATTATTTTATTTTTTTCCACCCATGATGCACCAACAAAACATGTCTATGACATGTCTTGGCCATCAAACTTGGTCTACCATGCTTGTCATGGCCGGCCACTACTAGTAGGGGGGGAATTTGACATGCAAGTCCCCCCTTTGTCCACATGCACTAATAGGTCCTCACACATTGACCTATCACATTTTAGAATTTTCTCACATAAGTCCTATTGACTAAATTCACATGAAATCAACCAAATTGAAGCTTGAAATTTTCACACATTCATAATTACATATTCTAGACAATAAGTATCACATTCAAACATTTCGGTGACTCGGTTTAGCGGTCCCAAAACCACTTCCCGACTAGGGTCAACTTTGGGCTGTCACATTTTTCTCTTTCAAATACAGGAATAATCCAGACATGAAATCCATATCAACTTTTTCTCATCTCCATTCTAGTGCTAATATAGGTAGAAATAATTCTGATGACACTTGATATACATCCTTAAACTTTTCAACATTTCTAGAATTCATGCACAAAAATCAACAATGTCGAGTTCCAAATTCGATCACTAACACACTATTCTCGAGGGTTTCCTCACGAAGTTTCTATATAAGTTTTGGATTTTTCTGTCCAAGTACCCGTAGCCACCATTTGCTTTCTCAACGATCATATGATTGTATTATCCTAAATAACACAGATATCTCAATTGAAGGCATTAATTTCAATTAACTTACTTGAGAAAAGAGATCTATTATACCAATTGAAATTCGAAATTTCACCACTTAGGTCTTTGCCGATGTCAAATCCTTATACGTAAATTTGAGAAATTCCAAATAGTAAAATCACCGCATTACCATGATCGAATCAGGAGCATAGTCACACTTGACATGATTATCACAAGCTAAAGAACACACATTGAACATGAGTCATAATTGACAGATTATGGAACAAAGATAACAAGAAAACCAAGAAAAGAAATCCAGGATAGAGAAATCCCAAGATACGGGACTATATCGGAAGATCGAAAACAACCTCTTAAGAAAATATGAAAGACTTCGATAATTCCTCAGAGGGAAAAAGTCTAGAAGAAAGTATCATTTAATCCCACTGGAATCAAATAAAATAATTTAGAGAAACAGAATCATAGCATCATCTGCATTTTCTAATAAGTTCCCTTTAGATTGAATATAACAGAATACCAGAGAGAAGTAGAGCAAAACAGATTATAAACCAGTCAGGCCGACAATGTCTTCGTCTGACATTAAGATCAGATAACATTCTCATATAACAAGAATTTCATCAAAAGATAGATAGCCACTATAATACTTCTGAGAATAATGATCTCTTAAAATATATCAAGAGAGACAGTCATCATCTACTCACTATGATTTCCATACTCAGACATTTCATGTTTCAAATATTATTCCTTTAACTATTTTTCTCATCACAAATCCCATATTACTACACTTTCTCAACCTCGTACCTGAGTAATTTGATTTACCAAAGAACATTTCTTCTCTAACCGTGACAGTGCAAAATTCACATAACCTTTATGTTAACCTAATACTTTCTAGATCTGGCTTACTTATCAACTCATTCTCAATCTTGAATTGTATTTATAGATATTTCTCCATTGAACTCTTTGGTTTCATACTTGTGAATTTATTCTACGCAATTCTCATGAAATTCCATTACAATACACCACTCTGGTAAGGGGATGAGGTCGTAGGGCCTTTGACTCGACTCTCATATACATACACATGTAACACAAATTTTATCCTCATAGCAACATCATCAAAGTCATATCATTCATTTTAGATAGACCGACATTCATATTCGTTTTATGCCAACTTTTTAGTTATCTCATTTGGACAAGTATACTCATACATGCACTTTATGAATTCTGAGTAACTTTACTTATCCCATTCATTTAATCAAACCAGTCATGTACATAATATCATACGAGAGCCAACAAACATTGATAAGTATATTCCAATCTTTACTTTCATTTTGCATATCATCGTATGTATATCAGTACAAACATGTAAATCAATCCAAGCAATTCAACACTTATACTCAGACTATGTGAATTTGCCAACCATATTCATTCAAATAAGTATACATGAACATTCTTTCTACCTGTATTTTTAGTAAGTTATCTAAACACATGTATTCACTCGAAGAAATCAATCATGTACACCATGGGATTATCAATCAATCATAGATAAGCTTATTATACCATGTACACATTTTATTTCATGTTTCTCATATCACAAATATGTACATATACATTTCACGAATTCCTGTTCGTACCTTTCCGAGTTTCAACTCTTCATAACTGCACTTTATTGAATACTTTACCATCATTATCTACGTGATCGGGTGTAGCTCGATTGGAGGGTACCTTGCCCACACAAGGTAGTTTTCATTTGCACCGGGAGACATCACACTATCACAAACTTGTGGCATGTATAGCTAGAATCTTACACATGCTAGGTTAGTCTGAGAACCGACTAAACTATGCTCTAATACCACTTAATGTAACACCCCTTACCCATGTATAATGCCAGAACAAGGTACGAGGTATTACTGGAGTTAAACGTACACATTCATGCAAAAAACGGGCCATAAAATCTCTTTTAATTCAAAAACTTTCAGACACATGCATGTCATCCCTTATTTGGTCTAGAAGCCCAAAACATTCATCGGAATTGATTCGGGACTAAACCAAGAACTTTGAAAAGTTTCAGGAAAACATAGAAAATTTTCCAATGAAATAGGTTCACACACCCGTGGACATAGGGACACGCCCGTGTGCCTTTGGCACGCCCCTGTCCTCAAGCCGTGTAACTCTCTATTTATGATGTCACCATGCACATCAAACCACACGGCCGGACCACACGCAGTGTCTCTAGGCCGTGTTCCTCACAGGTTGAGACACATGGCTGTGTCTCAGCCCGTGTGGCCAACACTTAGGCTATTTTCCAAGCCTTGATGTTCCCATAATCTCTTACAGCCTTATGCACATCAAAATCGCAAATCATGGCATCATTTTAGTGATTAAACACTCTTTATTAAGACATATTCTTAACATTAACATGTCCTCTTACAACTAATGCATCTACTCATGCAATAACAAGTCTAGATTCCTTATTTCACATTCATAAGACTTGTCATTTTGATGACCACTTTTACCATTATACTATGGTTACCAACTTATCCATCAAGCACTCATGTTCAAATCATTATCTCGTTGTGTTTATAACATGCAATTACTACATGACTATGACCACCTTAATTGGTCATAGAGCATACGTCCAACACACATGTCATATTACTAACCATGCATGGCAAACAAACATAATCACATTATAGATTATAAACATTAGACATGACATGAATAGTTAGGCTTACAAGCCATAATCAATATGAGCCACATCTCATGGCCATATACATATAACACAATATAAGCTAACACATTTGGCCAAAGCAAAATAATACATGTCAATCAACTAGATCCCTATACATGCCATTCACTTGAAATTTCTAATATATACTTCAGTATTCCAAAGGTAGTGACTTGATAGTGTGAAGCTGCCTCCGACAATTTCCAACCTCGAGCTAACCTAAAAACACTAAAGGAAAGGAAAGGAAGGGAGTAAGCTTTATAGCTTAGTAAGACCTATGAAAATAATAAGCAATTTATCAACTTGCTTCTCATGGTAATACAACCCTATTTGCATTTTTACTCATGTTCCAGTCAAGTTATTTTCTCGAGTCATAGTCACTAAATTGTTTATATCTAGAGCTATCAAACTTCAAATTATGATTTGCTAATTTTACCTGAAACTATACTTACATATATTCTTACCATAAAATTTTCAGAATTTTTGGTTCAGCCAATTAGTACAGTTTATTTCTTAAAGTTACCCCTTTTTCGCTGTCTAATAGTTCTGACACGTCTTCACTAAAAATAAATTATCTCATAATACAGGACTCGGATGATGTTCCTATCTATTTATATTGGAGATAGACTGATTAAAAATTCTAGGAATATAAATTATAACCCATAACTATGTTTTTACAATTTTCAATGATTTTCTCAAATTAGAACAGGGGATTTCTAAGTCATTCTGACTCCGTCTCACAATAATTTAAATATTTCATAATATGAAACTCTTTTTCTTGCACCGTTTCTTCTATGTGAAACTAGACTCATTAGGATTTAATTTCATATTTTATTCAGCCTCTACCTCAAGTTCCATAATTTTTGGTGGATTTTCAAATTCGGACTATGGCTGCTGTCCATAACTGTTTTAGTGTAAATTGACGATACTAAGTTTATCACACCATATTAATTCATTTTCACCACATTGGTAAGGTTACATATTCATACATCATAAGTATAGACCTATAATCACAAGATCATCACAAAATCATTCTCATAAGCATGAATTACCGATTTACATCTTCACTAAACATGAAACAACCCAATTTAGACTCTAATTGGAACTATGGTTTTGGGACCATGAATCCGAGTCAGCAAAATATTTTAAAATATTTTCTATGTTTATTTTGTATGAATTTATATCTGTGAAATTTTCGTGTTTTAATTTTATTGTTTGAGTGTCTGATTAAATAAAAGGACTTAATCGCATAAATTGAAAATTTGGTAGTTTAATGTATAAAGGACCGAAATGCTATTGGCTTTTTAAATGGAAGCCTTTATGTTGCAATTAGCCGATTGACTTATTAAATGAACAGCATTAGGCTGATATTATAAGGTTTTGATAAAAATTCACTAAGGTTAATTTAGTAAACTAATATTATAAACTAATATAATATAAAATATATCATAAAAAAAACATTAGTGTTCATACTTTCTATACATTGCCGAAATAACAATATAAGAAGAAAAGAAAAAGAACATAGGGTTCGGCTACTTACAAGCTCAATCAAGGTATGTGTTTAGCTCGGTTTTTGATAATTTTTACGTTTTTGAGATCGTTCTTCGAGTACTATAAAACCCATGCTTGAATTTTTTATTTAGGTGAATATTTTGAGTTATGCCATTGTTAAGAGCTTGTGATTTTTGTTGTTTGATGATGAAATATGAAAGATATGTTTCAGATTAACATGTTTTGTATTGGAGTTTTTGATGATTTTGAGTAATTAGGACTAAATTGAAAAAATAACAATTTGAGGGACTAAAATGTGAAACAAATGAAATATATGGACTTTTATGGGTAAGGGTAAAATTCGGCCCAGCATGGGTATATTGAAATTCTATATATTTTGAGTTTTATGCAAGAGGGACTAAATTGTAAAAAGTGTAATTGTCAGGGGTAAAATGGTAATTTTCCCATTTATGTGTTTTTGAACTAAATTGAATGAAAATATATTTGAATGAGCTTAATTTTAATATGTTTAGATCAAGAACCAAAGAAATCAGATTTGGATCGGTGAAAAACGAAAGTTGTCGACTAGTTGCCCTGGTTTGTTCTGTATCGTCCAAGGTAAGTTAATAAGCAAATAGGTGTACTAAATTTAAATTAAATACTAAGTATATATGCTGGAATGAAATATGTGAAATTATGTATTCTATGCCCGAATGTGAATAAGTTTGGCTGCTATATTTCTGAATTCGTTTCGACCGAGTTACGACGTCCGAAAGCCCCGTATGAGCCTTAGGAATAGTTAGGATACATATGTCATGACATAGGATTCCGATTTATGTGTATGAGTAAGACCATGACATTGGTATGTGACTCCGATATATGTGTGCGAGTAAGACCCTGTCTGGGACAGTGGCATCGATCTGTGATTACATGTAAGACCACGTCTGGGACGTTGGCATTGTACAATATATGTATGATTATCCAAGTGTCTTATCCAATTCCGAATGGTTCATCGAGCAAAGATTAGTTGTGTTCGAATGTGTAAAACGAGCTAAATGACTAGGCATGAATTAACTTGTTGTTTACTTAAAATAAGGTAAGTGTCTAATTTGATACTCATTACAAATAATGTGTACTGCAAATGAGGATTATATGTGAACTAGGTATGTGTATTAAACCTTGTGAATATTATTGGAATGAGTCTTAATTATATGCATGGGGATTTATGTATTCGGTCACATAATCTATATATGTATATGAAATTATATGGTGACATGTAAGCTTATGTAATTATGTGTATGTGAATTAGATTTGTATGACTATTTGGCTTTGGAAATTAAATGCTAATATGTTAATTTGGCTATATAGACATTCGGTCAAGGTGATATTTATAATGAATATATATGTATATATGTATAATATGAACTTATATGTGCTTGGATTTAAATGTGTAATGATAATATACTGTGGTTCAGTTTAATTAAGTTGATAACATCGTTGAATTGTTTATTTGCTTATGACTTACTAGGCTACAAAAAGCTTACTCTGTGTATATGTGTGTTTTTGTTTTATAGATTTTGGATCAAGTTACGAGCTTGGGGACCGTCAATAATTCATCACAGTATCTACTATTTTGGTACCTTATAAGCTAAACTCAAATTATGGCATGTATAGGCTGGCTTTGGAGTTAGTTATTTTGAAAATATATTTATATTGGCCATGCGAAAATGGCTTAACTACCTTGCTTGATTTTAGTTTAGGTTTAGTTATGGTTTAAGTCTATTTTGGTCATGATGTCATGTGCTATGAATAATTATAAGTTATATTATGTGATGGTACATTAAGGTTGTTTTATGACTTTGTATGTGGCATGATTGAATCAGTCATAAGTATGTTTAGTTAGTTTGGAGGTGTTTCATACCAAGATAAAGTGTATATATATATGAATTTGCTTAATATGCTTTGACTTTATCTCGTATGTTCTTAGATATAATGTTTAATGAGCTTAGATTTAAGTATTATAATTCGGTGATGAAGGGTAACAAGTATTGAATATGTTCCATGATTGTTTGGTCAATTGTCTGGAATGTATTCACATGTTAAGTGTGGCTTTAAATTTTGGGTAAATGCACACTAGGTATATACATGTATTAATAGCATGAACGACCATGTTATATTGCACCAGTGATGCACAATTGATTGCTTATTAAATTATGTACTATGATTTCTACTAGTTTATTTATGAGCGTGAGTAGAGGTTAATATTTGTGGTTAAATGGCAACTTGATGATTTAGTAAATTATGCATGAACTGGTATTAAATTATTATTAGGGGTCGAAAATGATTTAGGTTTAATGGTAAAAGGTGTTTAAGCTCGGTGACATATGTTGTATCTCTTATACGTTGGTTGTTTGTTAAATCATAAACATGACTTGCTATAAAGTTTTATTCAGATTTGTTAAATGCCTTTAATTGCATATATACATATGATTGAATAGATATAGTAAATTTTACTAATGCATGAAATATGAAATTCACATTGATTAATATGATAATGATGTACAAATGAATGCCGAGTTTTGGTATTGAAATTTGTTTCATAGGTAGTACAACATGAATGTGTACAAGTTTTTTTATTATTATAAAAATTAGATTGACATTCCTCGAATGAAGTTGTTGGGTTGTTATATGTCCTATTATAAACAAAAATATAATTCGTTATATTATATGTTGGAATATGTTTTAAATATGTTATCATTTAAATGATACGAATTCTTTTTAGGTTTGATATTTGATAATTTCGTGAGCAATGATGTGTTTAAAATTTTGAATTCTTAAAATGAAATGCTTAAAAGTATGAACTGTGACATGATCAGTAATCCCTCGTAACCCAAGTCGGGCGATGGATACGGGTTAGGGGTGTTACAAAACGTGCATCAAAAACTAAAATTATTTCTCATGAGCTTGGCATACATACCTGTGTTACTCAACATGCTCATATTCATTCCTTACTAATCATATAACATGAATTGAATTCACATCTCATCAATTTCATGCAAGTACCTGTACCACTCACAACATGGTCATAACCTTCCTCATTTAGCTTAAACCGTAACTCTCACCGTTGAACTATTCAGAAAGGTATCGGATATTCACTAAGCCTCAAACATAAGGTATAATGATGATGCCATGTCTCAGACATGGTCTTACATTGACTATCGAAATCGAGGCATTCTCCATGTTCCAAACATGGTCTTAGACTAGCTCTGACATATCCGTGTCGATGCCATCTCCTAGACATGGTCTTACACTGACACGTCTCATAGCTGATGCATGTCCCAGACATATCTTACACTGGCTTACATCTCGAGGCCAATGCATGTCCCAGACATGTCTTACACTGGCAACACAAACAACCCGAATGTCATGGCATGAATATCCGAATTGTTTCTTAAGGTTCAAACGGGAATTCTAATCATTTCCACAACCAAGCAATTCATGCTATATCAATTTAAACACATATAATAACAATGTAGTTGTATTATTTACATACAACTTACTTATTTCAATGGAATATCATATTCCATCAAATCTCCAAGCATTCAATCAACACATAAATGTTATTTACATTTGACATCACTTTCTCATATACAATATCATCAACCTAAACTTTAATACAATCATGGAAACATAGATTTTAAAGTATAATAACAATGGCATAAATATCATGCTCATTTAATCACACGAACTTACGTCAAATGCAATTTCAGCTAATTATTCTCTTTTTATCTTTAACAACGCACTTTCTCAATTTAAGCCCAAATCTTGATTTCCTTGATCTAACATGATGAAATTCACTCATTTAATCACTAAATAAATTTGGACAATCAAAATTCACATTTTTGGCAAAATGACCATTTTGCCCCTAGACTTTCACAAAATGACCATTTTACCCTTAGGCCCGGAGATCAATTTTTATCGAATTTCCCTATTAGCCAAGCCTAGCCAACCAATTATTACTCTTATGATAACCCCAAATTTCCACTATTTCACACAATTACAACTTATTTTATAACTTTTACAAAATGGCCCTTTTAGGTGTTTTCCGTGAAAATCCTTTCACAAAAGTTGTTTATTACACAACCAGACTCATTTTCTTCCATAAAAATTCAGCAACCAACATAAATCCTTTCATGGAAAATCCCTAAACTATCAACCATTTCACAAAATAGTCCCCTATTAGCTAGTTCATGATACAAGGGTCCCAAAAACACAAAAATCAACAAAAATGATCATCAAAATCACTTACTTGCAAGGGATGGAAGTTGCTAAAATTTTTAGCTTTAAAAACCCCTATTTTGCTGGTATTTTCGGTGGGGGAAAAAAGAAAGATGAAAAGATGACATCTTTTTCTTTTTGTTTCATTTTAATGCCAAATAAGCTACGTAATACCCACAACTTTGACTTTTCAAACTCTTTCTCTTTATGGCCGGCCAAGCACCCTATTTAGGGTCTATTTTCACTTTAAACACCCAAAATTTTGGTTCTCTAGCTATTTCACATATTTAACTAGAAAAATAAAACTTTTTCCCTTTTTGCGATTTATTCCTTTTTTGCAATTAAGCGTGAAATCGATAAAATTATTTCACCAAAACTTTCATGTACTCATATAATCATGCTATAACACATAAAATACCATTAAAAATAATTTCTCTGGTGCTGAAATAGTGGATCCAAAACCACTATTCTGACTAGGCCCGAAATTGGGCTGTTACAGTAACTGATTTAGAAATAGGGCCTATGTACCACAATGATCGCTTGCTCTGTGGATGTTGAATGCTCCACCACTTGTTTTGGACTTTGAAGCAGTACTCTCAAGCCTTCCAATATTTGAAGCCATTGGTACAAATAGATACCTTTATTTATGGTAGATATACCCATCAGCAATTGTTGGCTATGGCCCAGGATGGCAATTGAGGAATCCTTCCAATTTCATTTGCAATAACACCGGAGGAGTCAGGAGACAACTAGAATTTCTTCTGTCTAACTTGAGGAGAATGCTTGTGCCCAACTTGATATATACATCATATCGGATTGGGGAACTGGAATACTATCCGCAATTGAAGGGAAGCCTCTAGGACTGCACACACCATCGATATTATCTAAGGCACGTTGCTTCAAACTACTACCAAAAATATCCATCTACCACTGAGCGAGCACAAGTGACCAACATGAGTATGTAACCGCAACCAATATTCTTTGGTTTTTAATATTCCGTTTATTTTTATATTCTTTGGTATGTAACCGTCAGTATCCACTTCTATTAACAGGGTACGAGCTTGTTAAGGGTCATTTCCATGAGATGTTAGAAATCTTACAGTCAACTAATGTAACACCCCTCACTCGTATTCAATGTCGAAATAGGGTTACGGAGCATTACTAGACTTACAACACATTTATACATACTTTTCACATACATTTAATCAATTCATACAATCATTATTCAATTTCAATCAATTTGTCCCTAATATGAGCCTACTAGGCCCTAAACATGCTTTGGGAGTGGTTCAGAACTAAACTGATAACTTGGGAGACTTTTACAAAACTTACAAAATTTTCCTCAAAATAGGTGTCACACGCCCTTGTGGACATTTGAAATGGGAGCCCATGTCCGTGTCCTAATCCATGTCCAACCCTTTGTAACTCTCTGAATTGGATCATATGGCCAACACACACGCTTGTGTGGCTAGCTCGTGTGCCTTAAGAATGGCCACACAAGCCTGTGTGTCAGGCCGTGTGCTAGGCCATGCAAAACTTATAAGGTATACTTACTTATGCCACACGGCCAAGTCACACGCCCATGTGTGAGGTCGTGTGGAGCATACAGACTTGATTTCTAAAACCACACTAGGGGACACACGACCGTAAACTTCAACGTGTGTCACACACGGCTGAGACACACACCCGTGTGGACAAAAATAGGCTATCTACCAAGCCAATTTGTGACCCAAATTTCATGCACCTCACCACAATTCAAAAGCACCAACTCAAGGCATAATAGGCATTAAATCAATCTCATACCAAACATATTCCATATCTTTTCATTACCAATCAATACAAATCACAAAATATCAAAATATAACATCTAATTTCATGCCAAACTTTGTCTTCACAAAATATCAAAAGATAGTTTACAAATATGCATTAATATGCTCAATTCCACAAATCATCACCTAATGTCATTCAAAATTACCTAATATCCTTGAGCATCATGAATCCACCTCAATTACACTACATAGGTCAATTACCAACTCAAAACATAAGCCATTTGCACAGTTATATATATCATCAAATTCACCATTCTAAGCCAATTCACATGACAATATAAATTCAAACCAAAATATAAACATTTACAATGCCAATTCATATGGCCAAATTCATTAACAAAACAAAACAAAAAAGACACAAAATCCCTATACATTCCACAGACTTAAAATACAAAGTTCATAGGTACTGAAAGATAAGGGGATACTGTGAAGCGATCTCCGACGATTCCCAAATTCGAGCTAGCTTTGTAATCACTATAGAACATAGAAAATTATGATGCAAGCTATAAAGCTTAGTAAGCTTGTGTGACATAAATTCAATATAATCATAAGACATAATTCAACCATTGATCATAAGTGTAAGAATTCACATCAACTAACAAACCTTTCAATAACTCTTTCACTAAACTATATACTTACTTCACCATTTGTTCGATTCAAAGCTAATATGGTTTATGCACATACCTGTACCATCTCGTATTAATCTCAAACACATTCTCGTCTTTCATTTACCCATTGAACTATTCAGAATAGAAGTCAGATACTCAAGGGTCTCACACGATAAGTACCTATACCATGGTCTGAAGCCAAATCAAGGTAACTTATCCAAAATCAGCCGATATGCATGGCCCGAAGCCAAATCAATTTATCTCACACCTGAAGTGATATAACATGGCCTGAAGCCAACTCAAAGTATCCCTAATGATATGTCACTAGCATCCTAAACTATTCCTAAGGTCCAACCAGGCTTTCAACTGTCGAATCATCATCGAATCATTCCCAAACTTGTCTGAAGTTACATAATCGCAATTTATGCTATGTCAAAGCATATAGAATATGTTTAAAATGAAATTATAACATACGAACTTACCTCGGATGCGAAAACAATGAATCGAGTCAACTATTCCATAACTTTATTCTTTCCCCAATTAGTCCCTGGGCAAATCCTTAATAATTTTGCAAATTAGTCCCTGGGCTAGCTAGTACTAGTTGCAACGATATCAAAAACATAGAAATCACTAAAAACTAAATCAAAATTACTCACCAATTTAGCTTTTAAAGTTACCAAACCCTAGAATCTTCTATGGCTTCTTCTTCTTCTAATTATTGGTGGATGAAAACATAGAAAAAGATGACCATTTTATGGTTTTGTTATTTTACATATTTATTTAACCAAATTACTAAATTAACCTTTAGTATAAATTATTTAAATCATCCATTTAACGTCTAATTTTGTCCATTACTATCAAAATGAACTAATTACTACCTAAGGACCTTAACTTTAAGATTCTATAGCTATTAGAACTCTGGTTTTCCACTTTATGCGATTTAGTCCTTTTTGTCAAGTTGACCAACTAAATGATAAAATTTCTTAATGAAATTTTCATACAATCATACATTCACACTATAAAAAGTAAAATAATAATAAAATAAATATTTTGATTTTGAATTTGTGGTCCTGAAACCACTGTTTTGATTTGACCAAAAACGAGTTATTACTCTCCCCCTTTAGGTATTTTCGTCCCCGAAAGTCTTACCAGTGAAAAAGTTAGGGTATTATTTTCTCATAGCTTCTTCGGGTTCCCACGTAGCCTCTTCAACATTGTGATGGTGCCAAAGTACTATCACGAGAGCTATACTTTTATTTCTCAACTGTTTAATCTCACGTGCTAGAATTCTGATCTGTTCTTCATTGTACGTCATATCAGGTTTCAATCTCTGACGGAGAAATCACATGTGATGGATCCGATTTATATCGATGCAACATCGATACATAAAATACATTATAGATCTTCTCTAGCTCAATTGGTAATGCTAGCCGATATGGCACTTGCCCTACTCATTCAGTAATCTCATACGGCTCGGTAAAATGTGGACTCAATTTACTTTTACAACCAAATCGAAGGATTTTTATTCCACGGAGACACTTTCAGAAACACTTTGTACTGATCTAAAATTCAATGTCTTTTCGTTTCAAATCTGCGTACGATTTCTGACGATCTGAAGTTGCTTTTAAACAATCGTGAATTACTTTCACTTTCTTTTCAGTTTCTCTAACCATTTCAACCCTGTAAATCTATTTCTCGTTAAGCTTGGTCCAATACAATGGAGTTCGGCATTTGTACCCATATAAAGCTTCGTAGGGTGCCATTTTTATGCTCGATTAGAAGCTGTTATTATACGCAAATTCAACCAACGGAAAATATTTCCCCTAGTTGCCTTCAAACTCTAAAACACAACATCTGAGCATATCTTCGAGGATTTGTATTACTCGTTCAGACTATCCGTCAGTTTGTGGATAAAAAGCTATACTAAAATTCAATTTTGTACCCAGAGCTTCTTGCAATTTCTTCCAAAACTGTGACGTTGACCTCAGATATCTATCTGAAATATTCAAAATTGGCACCCCGTGCAATCTAATGATCTTGCAAGTCAGTACGTACCAGGATGAAATGTGTAGATTTCATCAGTCGATCAACATCAACCCAAGTTGCATCTTTCTTCTTTGGAGACAAAGGCAACCTCGATACAAAATCCATTGTAACTCTGCCCCATTTCCACTCTAGTATCATTATAGGATGAAGTAAAGCCGAAGGTACTTGATGCTCGGCTTTCACTTGCTGACAAATCAAGCACTTCGATACAAACTCAGAAATGTCATGTTTCATACCTGACCACCAATATAACTTCTCCAAATCATTATACATTTTGGTACTCCCCGGATGAATAGATAAGTAGCCACTATATGCCTCGTGTAAAATTTTTCGAATTAAATCTAAATTTTTCAGTATGCAGATTCTATCTCGGAATATCAAACAATCATCGGATCCAATTTGGTACTCTGAATCACTAGTCAACTCGCATTGCACTCTTTTAGCTTGCAATTCATTATCACATTTCTAAGCTTAGTAAATTTGCTGAAGAAATACTGGTTTAGCTTTTAACTCAGAAAAAATCAAACCATCATCAGATAATGTCAACCGTGTATTCATTGCACTCAAATCAAACAATGATTTTTTACTCAAAGCATCCGTAACTACATTCGTTTTCCCTGGATGATATCCAATTACTAACTCATAGTCTCTTAATAACTCAAGCCATCTTCGTTGTCTCAAATTCAAATCTTTATGAGTCATAATATATTTTAAGCTTTTATGATCATAATATATTTTAAGCCAAATTTTCAATTCAAATACAATAGCGACCAATTCTAAACCATGCGTCGGATAATTCTTTTCATGCGGTTTCAACTGTCTAGAGGCATAAGCTACAACTTTCCCCTATTGCATCAATATGCAACCCAAACCGTTCAATGACGCATCACTGTAAATAAAAAATTCTTTACCTGACTCAGGTTGAACCAACACTGGTGCCTCAGTTAACAACACTTTCAATTGATTGAAACTTTGTTGACATTTCTAGGACCATTCAAACTTTACATCTTTCTATGGTAGTCTGGTCATCGATGGAGCAATTATTGAGCACCCTTTAACGAAACGTCGATAGTAACCAGCCAATCCTAGAAAACTTCTGACCTCGAATACATTTCTCAGTGGTTTCCAGTCAATAATCGCAGAAATCTTACTTGGATCTACTCAAATGCCATTCGCTGAGACAATATGTCCCAAAAATTTGACTTATCAGAGCCAAATCTCACATTTGCTGAATTTAGCATACAGTTTCTTATCTCTCAATGTTTACAACACAGTCCTCAAGTGCTCGGCACGCTCAAACTCATTTCATGAATAGATCAGAATGTCGTCAATAAACACAACAAGAAATCTGTCTAAATACGGTCTAAATATCTGATTAATCAAATCCATAAAAATGGTAGGAGCATTAGTCAATCCAAAAGGCATAACAAGGAATTCATAATGTCTATACCTCGTTCTGAATGCAGTTTTCAGTACATCTGAGTCTTTAACTCGCAACTAATAATAACCAAATCTCAAATTAATCTTTGAAAACACTGTTGCACCTTTCAACTGATCAAACAAATCGTCTATTCTCGGCAACGGATACTTGTTCTTTATTGTAACCTTGTTTAGCTGTCTATAGTCAGTACACATTCTCATTGACCTGTCTTTATTCTTTATGAACAATACTGGCGCACCCTACGATGAAAAACTCATTCGTTCAAAATCTCTATTTATTAACTCTTACAACTGAGCTTACAACTTTTTTAACTTTTTTAGAGCCATTTTGTACGGAGCTATAGATATCAGAGATGTTCCTGGTACTAATTCAATAGCAAACTCAACCTCTCTGACCGGTGGCAACCCAGGCAATTCTTTTGGAAATATATCTGGATATTCACAAACCACAAGCATCGATTTAATCTTCTTTTATGATGCCTTAATATCTAAAACATATGTTAGGTACGCATTGCAACCTTTTCTCACATATTGCTAAGCCGACATTGACGAAATTACTATTGGCAATCCACCCAACTCATCAGATTCAATCCGAAGAATTTCATTATTCTGACACTTCAATTCTATAAACTTTCATTTACAGTTCACAACTGCATCATGTAGAGTCAACAAATCCATACCCAGAATCACATCAAACTCATCAAATGGTAAAAGCATCAAGTCAGCTGGAAAACAGTAACCCTGAGTCATTAAAAGACAATTCTTGCATACTTTGTCAACTAGAACATACTTGCCTAAAGGGTTTAATACTTTAATTACAAATTTTATAGACTCAATAGGCAATTTCTTACTAGAAACTAAATTCTTAAAAACATATGAATGTGTCGATCCAGGATCAATTAAAGTAATCACATTAGTGTCGTAAGGAGAGAATGTACCGGTAATAACATCTGGGGTGATGCTTCTTCTCGAGCGCGAATAGCATAGGCTCTGGCTAGTGCTCTAGCTTCAGATCTCACAGCCGAATCCTTTGTTGCTCCTTTTCTAGTAGAAATATTTCTCACATTTCTCGGTGGTCTCCCTCTTGCAGTCATATTACTCGGTCTTGCGTTCTAAAATTTATCTTTCTTAGATAACTCTGGGCAATCTTGGATAAAATGATCAGGTGATCCACATTTGAAGCAAGCTTTAATATTATTTTTCCAGCACTCTCCAAAATGACGTCTCCCACACTATTGACACTCAAGTTTGTTGTTTATCATATTTCCACGATCTCTGTTCTGATATCCCACTGATGCATTTGATCGACTATATGAATCTCAGGATTTCTTTGATGAAGAATGGTAAGATTTATTTATCGGTCTTTTCCTTGAATCTCTAGCCTCTGAATCAGCTTTCTTCTTTTCTTGACTAAAATCTTCGGCTTTGCAAGCCCAGTCAACTAACACAACAAATTCTTTTAGATTTAATATCCCGACCAAAAGTTTAATATCTTCGTTCAACCCGTCAACAAACCACTTGCACATAATCTCTTCAATAGAAACATATTTCCATGCTTACTTGCTTAACCGTACAAATTCTCTTTCACATTCGATTACAGTCATGCGGCCTTGTTTTAGTTCTAAAAACTCTTTATGCTTTTGATCCAGGGACCGTTGACTAATGTATTTCTTTCAAAAATTGGTCTGAAAGAACTCCCAAATGACTCTCTCTCTTGGTACAATTGACACTAGCGTATTCCACCACTAATACCTGATGTCCCTCAACAGTGATATAACATATTTTAAACATTCAACAGGTGTACAAGAAAGCTTATAAAACACTCAAATCATATTCTCAAACCAAAACTCGGCTCTACCAGGATCATCATCAACATTAGTTATGAATTCTTCATCCTTATGTTTACGAATCTTGTCAATTAGAGGTTTATTCAATCTTAAAAGCTCAACACCTTTAGGAGCTACGGGAACCGGTTGGGGATTAGGAGGGGGTGGAGGTTGTTGAACAGTTAGGTTCGTTCGAATATATTGTGTGAACCACTTGTTCATGTAACAACTTGATTTTGGGTCTAGTCAGAATAATGGTTTTGAGACCACAAATTCGACATAGAAAAATTTATTTTTATTATATTTTTATGGTCTACAATTTTATGGAATGATTTCGTGAAAAATTCATTGAAAACTTTTGATGTTTGGCACTCAATTTGGTCAAAATGACTAAATTGTAATAAGTGCAAAATGTGAGTTTTATAGGTTAAAGGTGTCAAATTGTTATGAAATTTTAAATTGGAGGTCCTTAAATGGTAATTAGACCATTGGTTCAGTTGGTGGACAAAAATGCACATGGTTAGGTATGTTTCTAAAGTTTTTCATTAAGGTCACTTTAGTAATTTGGTAATTAAATGAATTAAAAAGCCAAAATAAAAGCCAATTGTTGTCCATCTTCCTCCCATGACTGAAATTCACAAGAGGAAACCGTGGCTAGGGTTTTTCAAGCTTCCATGCTCGATTGTAAGTTCATTCTAGCCTCATTTTTAGTGATTCTTTTTATGTTTTCTAAATCCTTGTAACATGATCTACCTATTTTTAGTACTAATTTGAGAAATGGTTGAAGGTCTAGATTTTACCCATGTTGAACATGTATGTATTTTGATGTTTAATGGTAGAAAATGCATGTTAGTTAGATAAACGACTTTTGCTAAGTGATTTTCGATTCAAATGCCTAAAAAGGATCTATTTGTAAAAAGTTGTAAAATGGGTGTTAAAATGTGAATAAAAGAATAATGTGGGCTACTATAACCATTTATAAGGTTCGGTTAGGCATGGGTATTGAAGAAATTGAGTACATTTCATTTTACGAGCCTAGGGAATAAAATGTAAAAATGTGAAACTTTAAGGGCAAAAATATATTTTTGCCATATGATTTGAATAGTATAATGATTAAATAAGTTAAATGCGATATTATTGATCAAGAAAATGAGGTTTGAAATTAGAATGGGGAAAAACAAGTATTTGACGGTTAGGTCCTTTTCACCATTTTTATGCTGAGATAAGTTCATATGTTTGATAAGTATTAAATTATATATGTACAAATGCTTAATTGGTAAAATTGTGATAAATGCTATATTATTGAAATGAAATCTAAATGCTATTGAGTACAACATTAAAGAAATGACAGATAGAGATTTGATACAGCAAAAGTCCCGGTTGAACCTTAGGAATAGATAGGATACAAATGTCATGACATTAGGGTTACTAAGATTACGTGTAAGACCATATCTAGGATATAGCATCGATATGAGACTTCGTGTAAGACCATATCTGAGATATGACATCTTTAGGAGACTTTGTGTAAGACCATAGCTAGACTATTGGCATCGATACGAGATTACATGCAAGACCATATTTGATATATGACATTGGTACGATACAATATGTACAAGATTCCTGAGTATCCTTTAGTATTCCAAGTAGTTCAACGGGAAATTCAATAGGTATGTCAAAGAAGAGAAATAGCATGTAAGTATTACGAATTAGCACAGGAATGTACATTAGTTTATAAGCATTGACTTCTTGACATTGTGAGTTCATGGTTTCCACGAGCATGTTTTTGTGAAAGCCTTGTGATTATTGATCCATGCTTGTTATGTATGAAATACATGGTAAATTTGGTTGGCGATCATGTAATTGGATTTCGGGCCAAATTGAGTTATGATATAGCATGTTTCATTCACATAAATTGTAATTTATTAGATATGAGAAAAAGGAAAGATTGACATAATTGCATATTAAAATGACTATGGGAAGATATGAGCTTTAAACAATTGAAAGATGTTAGAATATATGTTTGAAATGTGAATACCCATAATTGATGTGCAAGTTTATTATGAGGTTTGAAATGATTGGTCAATTGTAGTAATCTGTTATAATGGAGAGAGTACGGTTGTTAGGCTAATGTCAAGACAAGTTAGATTATGCTTGCAAATTGATAGAGCAAACAATGTGACTGAATAAGTTATAACTGTGAGCTTTATAGTAATTTATATTATCTTGTGTTTATATTATTGGTCTTGGTAAATGTATGGTAAGAGTTTCTTTTTTTGTTCATATAGACTTACTAAGCTATATTGCTTACCCCCTTCCTTTCCCATGTTTTATAGTGCCATCAAGCCAGCTCCGGTTGGAGATCACCGGAGATCCTATCACACTATCCAGTTATCATTTTACGTATTGATGAATTCAAGTATTTTGAGTTTATGGCATGTATAGGGACTTGGTCTTTTGGTCATATGTGTTGGCTTATAATGATTCATGGTTCATTTTGTATATAGCCTTAGAAGTTGGCTAATGTTGGCTATGAGTATATTTATATTAATGCCATTTGTAAATGTGGAAACTTGCATAATTTGATGTGGAGATGTTGATGTTTTAAGCATGATTAATAATGTTTTCATAAAAGACATACTGGGACGTTTCCCAGTCCATATCTCATATAGTGTCTTTTGAATCGATTTAGATGGAACACGGTTTAGTGTGAAAGTAGCTGTCTCAAGTGCATATCCCTAAAAGGAAGTCGATAGATCAGCACAACTCATCATGGATCGAACCATGTCTAATAGAGTTCGATTTCTTCTCTCAGAAACTCCATTCCATTGAGGAGTACCAGGAGGAGTAGGTTGTGTGACAATCCCACATTTCTTCAAAAGATTATCAAACTCTAGGCTCAAATACTATCCACCTTAATCAGATCGAATTGATTTTGTACTTCATTTTTGAATTCCTTGAACTTTTCAAGGGCCTCTGACTTATGACTCATGAGATAAACATACCAATATCTACTGAAATCATCAGTGAAAGTAATGAAATAGTGAAAACCACCACTGGCCTATGTATTTATTGGTCCACATACATCAAAATGTATTAAGCCCAATAAATCACTAGCTCGTTCACTTTTACCAGTAAAAGGAGATTTAGTCATTTTTCCCAATAAGCAGGATTCACATACTTCAAATTGTTCAAAAAGAAATGAATCCAAGAGACCATCTTTATGGTGTTTGGATATTCGTTTCTCACTTATGTGGCCCAAACGACAATGCCAAAGATAAGTTTAATTTGAGTCATTTATTTTAGATCTTTTAGTATTTATGTTGTAAATAGGATTCATTTGTTCTAAAATATAGAGGTCATTTATCAATTGTGCTGAGCCATAGAAAACATTATTGAGATAAAAGGAACAATAATTATTCTTAATAATTATCTCAAAACCAATTTTGTCTAAACAAGAAATTGAAATAATGTTTTTATTCAAACTGGGCACAAAATAACAATCCTCTAAACATAAATCAAATCCACTAGGAAAAGATAAAATGTATGTTCCCGCAGCTAATGCAGCAACTCTTGTTCCATTTCCAACTCCCAGGTCCATATCTCCTCTAGCCAAAGTCCTACTCCTTTGTAGTCCCTGTACAGAAGTACAAATATGAGAACCAAAACCAGTATCAAATACCCAAGAAGTAGTAGTTGATAAATTAATATCAATAACATAAATACCTGAAGTAGGCGTTCCGCTTGTTTTTGCCTTCTTGATTTCCTCAAGATAGATAGGGCAGTTCCACTTCCAATGTCTAGTCACACCACAATGAAAGTAGTTTCCTTCCTTAGACACCCCACCTTTAGGTTTTAGTGCAGCATTTCCTTTTCCAGGCTTAGGCCTACCCTTCCCCTTGGGCTTTGTCTGGACTTTGGCCTTTCCCCTGCCCTTGTTGTTACGGACCATCAGTATGGGCTTGGGTCCAACATTTTTTCATGTTGCCTTTAGCAGTTCGTAACATACTAAGCAACTGTGGTAGAGTCTTGTCAATTTCATTCATATTGAAATTGAGGACAAACTGGTTGTAGCTATCCGGCAACGATTGCAGAATAACATCAGTGGCCAACTCTTGGCCCAATGGAAACCCAAGCTTAGACAGGCTTTCAATATAGCTAATCATCATAAGGACATGAGGTCCTACTGGGCTTCTTTCAGCCAGCTTACATTGGAATAGGGCCTTAGAGATATCGAACCTCTCTTGCTGTACTTGCCCTTGATAAAGTTCTTTTAGGTGCTCGATCAAATCATAAGCAACCATGTCCTCATGTTGCTTCTGAAGCTCAAGATTCATAATGGCAAGCATAAGACATCCAACGTCTACCATGTCATTGAAATGCTTCTTGTGAGCTCTCTCTCAGCTCTCAAGGCATTACCGGATGGCTCAATAAGAAGTGGTTGTTCAATGACATATAATTTCCGTTCTTGTTTGAGGACAATCCTCAAGTTACGGAACTAGTCAAGAAAGTTCAAACCATTCAATTTGTCCTTCTCAAGGACCGATCGTAATGAGAGTGTATTGTTTACAGCCATAATATATCTATAACAATAAAATACTGATGTATTCATCTATGGCATCATTCAAAATCTTTAACAGTTTTGCAAATGAGTCCCTGGGCTAGCTAGTACTAGTTGTAGTGGTCTCAAAAATATAGAAATCACTAAAAACCGAATCAAAGTTACTCACCAATTTAGCTTTTAAAGTGACTGAACCCTAGAATGCTTCTATGGCTTCTTCTTCAAATTTTCAATGGATGAAAACATAGAAAAAGATAACCACTTTGTGGTTTTGTTATTTTACTTATTTAATTAACAAAATTACTAAATTAACCTTTATAAATCATTTAAATCATCCATTTAATGTCTAGTTTTTTCCATTTACTATCAAAATGGTCTAATTAATACTTAAGGACCTTAAATTTAAGGTTCTATAGCTATTAGACACATTTAGCTATTAGAATTCAAGTTTTTCACTTTACGCAATTTAGTCTTTTTTATCAAGTTGACCAACTAAATGATAAAATTTCTTAATGAAAATTTCACACAATCATATATTCATGCTATAAACATTAAAATAATAATAAAATAAATATTTTGACTTCAAATTTTTGGTCCCAAAACCACTGTTTCGATTTGACCAAAAATTGTCTATTACAACTAACTAGGGGGCATAGTACCTCTTTAACATACCCTCTGATTAGTGGACAAATCCTATGATAGGGGTATCCAATATGGTCACATGACCTCAAACCTGGTGGAATACATCAATTTCGTTTTAAAGGGAACGCGCCATTTGCCAATAACTTCAATCGTGAAAGAAATATACTTTCATTTAGTGAAACTGTTCCAAAGCAAGCAGCGAGTTATGTTGGACAATTAAAGGGAGGCCACGTTTGGTGCTATAAAGTGGTTAAGCAAATTAATAAGGCTACAACACGAATGAACTTCATGCACTCAATGTGTCACTTGCCTGAAGAATTATGGTTTCAGGTAATAGAGGTCGATAGATCGGACCAAGGTATTGTCGGGGGAGTGTACCGTGTACACCTGAGAAATATGACTTTGGGAGATTTGATGCACTTCATTTTCCATGCGCTCATGGAATTGTAGCATGTATCAATCTACACTTAGATCCCATTAGCTTTGTGGACGAAGTGTACAAATTAGAAAATTTGTCTAATGTGTGGAGACACGTATTCCCTCCAGTCCCAGATGAATGTATGTGGTCGCCTATATCAAGCACTCTATTTAAGTTGTTACCCGATAGGGCATTGCGTCGTAAACTAAAATGTCAACTGACATCGACTTAGATATGCAACAATATGGATATTTGGGACAAGTCAAACCAGCCTAGGTTATGCGGGTGATATAGGAATCGGGCCATACAATACCGTCATGTCCACACTGAAAAGATGATGCAAAGTAGAAAACAAATATCAACTCTATAATAGCATGTAAACACGCAGTTCTGTGAAATGGTAACAAATATCAACTTTTCATTTTGTGAAATGATAACAAATTACAACTTTAATTTTGTAAAATGATAACAAATATTAGCTTTAATTTTTTAAAATGATAATAATATTCCTCTAAATACATAATAATAAAAACATCGATACAATATAAATGTTTGATACAAGAATAAAATTAATTAGTCTAGATGTTGGTCAAAATCTGTGCTATATCAGGGTGAATTGATGGTTACGTGCTGGATTTCTTCTTAGTTCAGCCTTCGGGCATGGTTGTGGTCATTGGCATTGTGATCTCGGTAGCTCTTTATCTTTTTTTTGGTCGATTACAATCCTTAAATTCTTGGTTGTCATCTTGTATCCTCTAGTCTAGGAATAGGTGGTTGGGAAGATGACCCAACTTAGTAGATCAAACGGTGAATGAGCATAACTAACATGAGTCCCATATATGAAAGGGTAATAGATGGACTCTCCGCTAGTGCTTGAAACATAGACAGCTTATACGTCATCATAGGTATCATTGTCGTCGAAAAAGTAGATGACATAGGTCTGTAATTCATCGAGGATGGATGTCCAAAAGTCCAACCTAACATAGAACTAGAAGTAGAAAATTGTAGTGTAACATATGGTGTTTGTGTGAAAATGACAAGGTTAGAATACACATCAGAGTAAGACGGTACATACTGAATGGTGGGTGGTTTGTGCATCGGTGCTGCGGCTTTCGGTGCTAGTTCTTGCATGGGCACTGATGATGGACCTGCCTTACTAGCCCTTGGGTTTAAAAGAAGCTATCGTGGCCTACTCGTATGGGGATGCTGACGACTTGCCGTTTCCCTACACAAGTTTGACTTGCGATGAATCCTAAACCATGGCGTGTACTCTGGATCGGATGCTATCGGATGCTAACTCCGTAATGATAATAAGTTTGAGAGTAGGTAAGAAATCATATTGATTGTTCTACATGTTGATATGCTAGGAGATGAATACCAACCAATTCTCATGTAACCGCCTGAAGTCAGTGGGATACATATCATTAAGGTTTTGAGGTGTAAGGGAATCGATTATCGAAATATGAACTATCGCTACACTTTATTAGTCTCGTGCATCTCGATGGTAATGTACTACCAATTGGACCTTCACGTGCCAAGCGTTGGGATTCATAGAGAATTCTTCGATGATGACTCCTCGAATTGCTGGATTCTCATATGGTGTCCATTCAAACTATATTAATGTGATATAAACATTAGTTATATAAATACTACTAAATACAAAATCATCTATGTTAAGATTATACAGTTGAAATTTAAATAAATACATACCTCTGCCTCCGATCATTGGTCTAATAGAAGTCGTATATCTTGAAGCTCAATTTATAATCCCACGTGACTCGACGCATAGTTCCATCTATTTAAATAACTTGTTTGCATAATATTTTTAATTTAAATCAATTTTATGATGGTAAATCTATTGAATTTTAGTTTGTTACGAGTGAGAATGTATACGGGTAGTTCACTCGAGGACGTAAAAATCAAAATTGGTATCATGTCCATGATCGCATCCACCAAATTTGATTTTTTCTGGTTGCGTCGCCTGACATATCTCCAGGTACAATGTCGCCAATACGGCGGACCCCCAACTGAGTTTGCCTGTTCCCTTAAAATCAACGAGTTTCAGAAGTCCCATGAATTTTTTTCATATCCAAGCAATTTAAATCTAACCTCAGTAAATCGTCTTCAGAACTGAACCCAAAAGTCACAACATACGACTCGCAATCAATAAACTGAACAAACCCGATGATCATCGACCCACCAATCGGTAACCCCAACTGTAAATGCACGTTCTCTAGAGTGATAGTACACTCGCCGCATGAAAGATGAAATTTGTGTGTCTCGGGTCTTCACCTCTCCACCAATGCATTTTCGAGTTTCGGGTCCAACTTACACCCCTAGTTTACAAGGGCCACGTGCCAAAAATTGGCTTCCCTCAAGTATGGTTTGATCAACAGGGATGGAGGATTGGGTAGATTACGATTATGGCATTATAAAATTTGATCTTCCTCTTCTTTATGTAAAAAATATATAAAATATCAAGTTAAAACATAAAAATGAAATAAAATATTAAACAAAATTGAAATTTATTAAGATTTATTCTTATCATTTGCAACTGATTGACGTAAAGGTTCTTGTCAACAAAAGAGATTAGGGACCCAGCCGTTGCTAATTATATAGAACACGAATTAATTTTTAATAAAAATATTTTTAGAAAATATTAATAAAAAATATAATAAAAATCTAATATAGATAGAAATAGAATTTTAGTAATAAATCTAAGAGAGAATTTAAGAGAATTTGGATAAAATATTGTGAGAATTAGTAAAGGGGTTTATATTTTTTTTACCGTTGGGAGGGGTAACAACAATTTAAAATAACCGTTAGAGGGGGGAACGCGTTGTACTAGACGTATTTTTTATTAATGCTTCTACCTGGAAGCATTTTACTTGTGACACGCAGAAAGCACTCTAGTTGAAAGTGTTTTTCTAAGTTTCCCCTGAAAACACTTCCCGCTAGAAGCGTTTTACCTAAATCGGTTTATTCTATAAATATTTCAAAATTTGACCTATTTCGGTAAGTTTTTTTAAAAAAAATCAACATTTATTGATACTTTAGTCATATCTATCCTTACCGTATTTGCATTTTTCTTTTAAGGGTTCTGAATTTCACAATTGTTGTTTAGTTGGGTTAAAAGTTTTTCTTCTTCAAATTATTTATTTTGTTTGCACATTAAAATTTATTTTTTTAATTTGATTTTTTTAAATACTAATAATTGATTTAAAAAATTAATTTTGACAACAATTGCCAAACGAGACCATTAACTACTAGAAATTAATTTAAATGATAAACAATTAAACTCCCATATGAGAATAAGTTTAGGCTCCAAAAATAAATTATTACATAAAAATCTGTACTTATATAAAACTAGTCATCGTCACATCCCATACCTTCACACTTATCTAGTATTCTGCACTTTCTTTAATCATATATATTTTCAGTGTTGGTACATATACTATCTTAAAATCTAAGATTCCACCTTTATATTTTATTTTTTTTCATAATATGGTACTTAAATTTTATAATGTAATTAGTTAGCTTAAAAATTTTATTTTGACTAAAATGTTAACATAATTTTTAAGAATTGTTAACGCTATTAAAATCATTTACTAATTTAAATCTGATCCAGTATGATTGTTTATTTCACGATTAACAAATAAGTATTTTTAATTTCAAAATACTACACCATCGAATTTAAGAAAATAATTTTGATGGCGTTAATGAGTAACTTGAATTTGTAATTTCAAAAAGTAAATGAATTAAGTTCTTGAATCTAATATTATTGATATGTTTTGTGGATGTTTGGAGTTGATTTAAATTGTTTTTGGGTTGTTTTGTTACAAAATATAATATTGTCCTTTGTAACGTTGAAACATTGTAACTTAGAAAGTGAAGTTGCGACCATGTTTTTGCAACGTTGCGATACGCACCTACAACATTATGATGTCATTCCACGTAATGTCGTGGCTTTGCCCAAAAAGCAAGTAATGTCGCAACGTCATATATATGATGCCGTGATTTCGTCCACTATCCTAGCATTGTGTACAATATTGACTTCATTGCATTGTTTGTCCCGTTTTGAGCTCTTAACGCTTTCTATTTTTCTTGAATCTCGTATTTAAATTTTCTTAAATATAATTTATTAATCTTATAAAATGTTTTAAGTTTTAAAAAACGTTCAAGATTTCTCATTTGTACTTATTCCGATAGCATCTCCCATCCGTATTGGATGTCGGCATAGGTGAAGGGTTTTACACCGTGTCTATATATTAATATCTTTTTCTTAGTTTTGGCCTTTTTTCTAGTTTTGGCCAATTGCATTTGAATTTTAGAGGCTCGTCTTGATCTTGGTTACCCCGATAACTTTTGAACCAATTATAAATTGTTAAAATCTTTCTAAAGCCCTTAAATTGATTTTAACTTGTTCATAAAGTTTTATCAATTTTTTTTTTAAATTTTAAGCTATTTTAGAATTCCCATCTTTTTTAAGCTATTTTATGAAGTCAAGAGAGTATTGATCACTTGTATTATGTTTTGGACATGTCCCTATATGTATATAATGTGAACCTAGTTATATTTAAATCTTATTAAAGATTGCCAATTTGATTCTAATAATATTTGTAACACATCTCGCCTGTCCCGACGTATGGTGTGAATGGAAGATGCTACCGAAACATGTACAAACAAATAATCTTAGAATAATTTAGGACAATTAAAAGACTTCAAAAATAATTAAAAACCATTTTAAAACGGTTTGGTAGTGAACAAAGATGTTCAAGATCCAAAACGGACCTCGGAAAGTTAAAATTGTTGGAAATATCTAGTTTCAAAGCGATTTTCTGTCATGGCGAAAAATTAAAATTTTGAAAATCAACCCGTATGGGATATTTATAACAATAATTTTTTTCCTAAAACATACGTGTGCTTTGTGTGGGACAGATCCTAGACGTTCTTGACTTTCAACCAAATGACCTTCTTCATTGTTCTTGTACCACGAACTACTTCGAATGTGGGCTTGAACAATCACAAATCAAAAACAAAATTAGAAACGTTTTATTACTTTTAGTAGAAAAAGAAGTCTCTCTCAATAGAAATAAGAATAAATGTTATTCCGAGAAAATATAATTTATATTTAGATCCACTTTTTAGTAGAATAAGAATACCTCAAAATTATGTGGAACTTGTTGTGTAAATAGCTTTGTCATTATTATCTATTTATATGGAGAGATACAAGAATCCTGGTTGAATTAGTAAAACACATATAATATTTATTGAATAGAAAAATTAGTCTTCTAGTCTAACTAGAATAAGGGGGTGACACACCCTAGATAAATACACTAAGGTTGTCGCCCCTCATACGTAATATAAGGGGAATTTGGGCTTCTTCTATATTGAGTCCAATTATATGTGTTTCATGTACTTTTAATCTAACACTTTATAGTTTAATTCTACCCCATACATGTTTTTCTATTTTCTCAAATAAATTTTATGTATTAATTTAATTAGATAAATTAAATTTCCAATTAAATAAATTTCTCAATCCAATTCTAATTCCGTTAAAGTCATGACAACTATATTGTGAAAGAATCTATGAGGAAATATACTTAATTTTCATATTCAATGGATTCACATTACTAATTAATTTAATTCTATTTTCGAACATAAATTATTCAATTAAATAATAATTTGAAAAGCTTAAATTAATACTCAAGTCATTTCTATATTCAGTGAGAAAACACATTAATTTGTGAATGTGAATCATTTATCAAACTTTATCATTTCCATCCATTTTTGTTCATTTGGTTATACATGTAATTCATTTCTAGTTTCAATGAGGTAGCGAAAGGACTGATCCAATATATATAATTAAGGCTCAATTAATTTATAAATAAGTGTCAATTTTTTGCTTAGTAATTATAAAATTATTTAGTCACGAAGTCATTCCACTATAGTATTGTGACTGAGCTCTCCCTAGTTACATATTAACCCCCTCCGAACGTATTAACATCCATAGTGTGAGTACTACAATAAAATATATATCAATAAGGCGGTATTCGCAAGTATACGAGTCTAGTTGTAATATAGCTACAGCAGAGTAGGTGAGTACTCTCAGAATTATACCTAAGGGAGGCTAATGCTAAATCAATTTTAACTTGAACACTGAAAGATCTAATTAGTACTCTAAATCAGTTATAGTACGAAAACAAAATAACATGAGTTTTTGAGAAAATATAATAAAGAAAGAAATAAAACTCAAGAGATCGAAAAATAGAATAAATCAAATCTTATTATGGGTGATTAGCTCGTTTTGGTAATTCTCATCAACTGTCACTTCAGATTCCTCGTCAATCAACTAGTCGCTATCCCAACAGGATCTTCTGACCTTCCGCTCAAATAATAAGTCGGCAAGGACTACCTATCTTTTAACCTCACAATCCATACCAGCTTATGGTGAAGGTGTTCATGGATAGGCCATACAAATTTTGGGTTAATTCCAACCTTAATGACTTCCTAAGATTTTAGGTTATTCTTTTCCCAGATAATTGATCCGTTAAGTAACCCTACAAAATAGTTAATAGATCATATCTCCACCCTTTAATCCCCCATAGAAGGATTAGTTCCTCATGGTTTTCATAAGTGATATAGAATCGATATAAAGAACAAACATGTAACACCCCTAACCTGTACCTATCGCCAGAATAGGGTTTCAGATCATTACCAAAACATTCAGAATATTTTTCATTAAACTATGTAAATTACTATTCATTACCGAGATCAACCATAACATCCCTTGATTGGGCCCTCGACACCCAATACGAGCATTAAAATCGAGTTGAGACTTAATTCCCCTTTAAGAATTTTTCTTGAAATTACAAAATCTTTCCAAGGTGCAAGGCTCACACGTCTGTATGGTCCAAGGGACACGTCCGTGTGACCCTGGGACACACCCGTGTTGGAGGCCATGGTCGACCCCGTGTAACTCTCTAACTTGCACACATGGCCATGCCACACGCCCGTGTGCTAGGCCGTGTGGTTAATTAATTCAATTCAAAAATAGGTGCAAGTTTCACACGTCTGTGTTTGAGAGACACACTTGTGTCTCTGCACTTGTGCCTAATTCTGAGCATTCTATTTCTCAAAATTAAAGTGTAAGGGACACACTGCCTAACCTGTAACACCCCTAACCTGTATTCGTCACTGAAATATGGTTATGAGGCATTACCAATTAATACACATCATTCACATGTATAACATATACATTTATGTGTTTGTATAAAAAATCCATCCAACAAATCCACATTGTCCTTTTTATGGCTTTACAGGGCCCTAAACATGCTTTAGAGGTGGTTCGGGACTAAATTGATTACATACAAAAATTTTGGGAACTTAAAAAAGTTTTCATGAAATAAGGGGTCACATGCCCATGTGTCCAGGCCGTGTGCCTCACACGACCACCAAACACGCCCGTGGCGCAGGCCGTGTGAAAATAGGGCATACATACTGACTTGTACCACACGACTGACTACATGCCCATGTGTCTGGCACGTGTGCCTATTCGAAATGATCACACACACCCATTTGCCAAGGCTATGTGCCGCACACGACCAGTAGACACACTCGTGTGTCTAGGCCGTGTAACTCACTGACTTGACTTTTAACTAAGCTTCAGGAGGCACACGGCCGTGTACCAAGGCCATGTGTCACACGCAGTACAGCCACACACCTGTGTGCTCAGCTTATGTTGATTAAAATAGGCTTGTTTCAAACCACATTTCTCACCCAAACTTAACCACCTGCAACAGGTCATATGCTGCTAATATCATACACAAATAGGCAGCCAACCATACCAATTTCATGCACAAATCATGTCTTTACATACCAATCATTTAATCTATTCATAAATAACCATTTGGCTAATAAAAAACTTACCAAATCAACTTGATTTAATAGCCATAATTCACCTATATAATTTGACTTATGAATTCAACTAACTCCAGATCTTTACTGATCTTAAAACACACATATAACACATATCATAATCAAGTCATGTAGCCACTAAAATTGACATTTAAATATCAAAACTAAACCAAGCATATACATGTCACTTACCAAATGACTATTCGAGCTATTTGAGCCATAATCAAACTTATCAAGATATATCATTTTAGAAGGCAATATATACACCAAACTAAATCATTTTACAAGGCAATATACACACCAAACTAACATCATTTTCGAGCCATATCTCATGGCTAATTACATCAAACACATAAGCTTCAATTCCTAAAATTAATTATACTCATCAAATAACCACAATACTTATACATGCCATATAACCAATATCACAAAGCTTAGAAATACCAAACCATAGCTGGATAGTGTGATTAGATCTCGAACAACCCGAGCAAGCCTCTGAAACTCTATAAACATAGGAAAGAAAACCAAATAAGCTATAAAGCTTAGTAAGTTCGTAAGGTATTAAACTCAACTTATTGAATAAACACATATTAAACATTTTCATAAATTATAATGTCCTCATATGCTTTCACCTTTATAACATGAATTCATTTACATAGTTAACCAAGAGTTTCACTTGTTTACTCATATCATTGCTCATATAGACCTATCACATTCTCACCAATTCATTCACATTTACATGTACATGAACAAATATGTATATAAATAACTTGATTCACTCCCATTTCCAACACATCTTATTTAGTAAATACAACCCATGTTATATATCATCAAATAACGGTATTTCGCACAATATGTGCCATATGTATATTTAATTAATACAACTTTAACTCATATCTCACATATCATGTAACACCCATTACTTGTGTCCAACGCCGGGACAGGATACAAGGCATTATCAGACTTCAACATACACTACTATGCAAAATTGGGCCATAAAATTTTGTTCAAATTTAAAATTTATTCAAGAACATGAATATCGTCCCTTCTATGGGCCTACGAGGCCAAAAACATACATCGGAGGTGGTTCGGGACTAAACCGTGAACTTTAGAAAAATTTTCTTAAAACACGGTTACACGCCCATGTGCCCTTGACATGCTCGTGTCCCCAAGCCGTGTAACTCTCTATTTATGACGTCAGCATAAATCTAATATCACACGGCCAAGTCACATGCCGGTGTGCTAGGCCGTGTGGCGAATTTAATTTTCACATTTAAGGTGCAGACTTCACACGGCCTGGGCACATGACCATGTCCTAAGGTTGTGTCCTCCACACAGCTGAGACACACGGTCGTGTCTCTGACCGTGTGTTTACTACCATGCATATTGACTTGTAGAACTAGGGTGCAGGGGACACACTGGAAACACGAAAATTTACGCATTTGTACATACCCTTTTTAGCTAAAAATCATACCGTTTCAATTAAATTATTGTCGAAAAATAATTAATTTTTATAAAATAATTAAATTATACTTAAAATATGAACATGATGAATTTTAGTTAATTTATAATTAAATTTGAGTAATTTTGGTTATTTTCGACAGAATTGCGCAAAGGGCGAAAAATGGCTCGGTAGACACTGCTTGAAGCACAAAACCGAGAAGCAATTTGAAGTATCAAGGTGAACTATTTTCCAGCCAAAGGCAGTCCAATTATGTGTATTAATTCCTAATATAATTAATTTTAATTTATACCCAATTTAATTTGGGCTAAATAAATTAATATTAATTAATTATGAAAAAAGTGGTCCAGTTAAACCGAACCGATTGAAGTGAACCGGCCAAATATTGGGCAGCCGAAAACCGACCATATGCTAACATAAATTAGATTATTAGCTGATTAATTAGGCCTACAAAGAAGCCCTTCAAGTCTTGTCAAAGTTGCATTCAAAGCCCCTCCACAATTGGTGGATTTTTGGATTTGCCCCAATCCATTTTTAGCAAAGTTGAAAGCATCAAATTTGCCACATAGGTGGCCGGCCAAGGGGTGGCTCTTTGGCTGCTATTTTTTGCAAATTTCAGCTGCCACACTCAGCTATAAAAGCCCCCCTTGGCAGATCATTCAAGGCATCTCATTCATTCCTCATTCATTTCACAACATTCTCTCCTCTCTCATTCTTTTCCTCTCATTTTTCCATTTCAATTCCCTTGCTCTTGTGCCGATTTCTTCCCTTGGAAAATGGGTGTTCTTCAACCATTTTGGAGCAGCAATTGAGTGTTCATCGAAGCCTTGATTTGCGAGGAAAACAAGAGGGAAGAACGGAGCAACCAAGTCAAGCCTCGAAAAACCACCGAATTTGATTCTTGTTCCCTATCTCTTTAATTTTTGTTGTTGTTATGATGAACATATCTATGAGTATTCATGATGTTGGAATGGTTAATTTAATTAGCTTAGCTTGAATTTAGTTCGTGTTGAGTTGATTGCATTTTGTCTTCTTAAATTGTTAAAATTGTGTTTATGTTGTTATAGGCCTCGGTAAAATGCTTGATTAAGTAAAATCATGCCTAAGTTATTCTTGCATTATGACTGTGAGGTAACTAATGAATTAATTATTTAAACGGATTGAAATTGTAATTAATTGACACAGTACTTTATCAGTGCATGTTTATTCTTCTATGATAGCAAAATGATAAATTAGCAATGTATCTGGCGATATTATTGCCTTGCATAACTTGCAAGATTATTATGATTTCAAGGTAGGGATACCTTGTTACCTCACATAGTCTTTTATATGCTTGTTAGATTTAATTAATCATTTGAATTGACATAGGGATATACAAGGGATTAGTTCAGTTTAATGAGTATGTATGTGCAATAACATGTTTGCTTACTAGAATCTGTTTAGTCGGTTGAATTGACATAGGGATATGTCAAGAGATGAATGGATTTTGCTATGTAAGTATGTTTATAAGTTAGTAAATTACCGGGTTATGTTTATAAGTTAGTAAATTACCGGGTTGCCGTGATTTTATTCGTAACAGTATAAACATAAGGTCAATAATTCTAAGATTAGAAGTGTAATTAATCCAACACAATTATATCATCTTGATTAAATCTTATTTTGAAATCGTGCATTAAAACTTTCTTTTACTTCATTTTTAATCATTTTAATTTTCTTAAGTTTTTAATCACCCTCTTTAACCAAAATATTTTTCTTTACCAAAGTGTTTTAAATTGCATTCATAAATATTCCTTTTCATAGTCCCTGTGGGTACGATAACTCGAGATTTTCTTGTCACTTTATTACTTGTTGCGATTGTGTAGACTTACACATTTCCATCGTTCCAAGTTTTTGGCGCTGTTGCCGGGGACTGTTTTAAAAAGTCATTATTTGTGAATTTGCTAGTTTACATTTTGGTTTTTTTTTTGTTTAATTTTTAACTTAATTAATTTTTTTGTGATTATTTCAGGTGTTTATGTGTATTGGCTGAATTATTGACCTACTTCCTGTAGACCCTGAGCTAGAAATAACTTTTCAACAGTGAAGAAGAGAAGGAAACCATAGGAGGGCCGAAGAGATAAACTTCGAAAATCCAAATCCAAGGAAAATGGAGCAAACCCTACTCAAAATCCTATCCTTATTGCTGATAATAGGGATAGAGCTTTATGACAGTATGCCGTGCCAGCATTTAATGATCTTAATTCGGGTATTAGGAGACCCGAAATTGAGGCACAACAGTTTGAGCTGGAGCTAGTCATGTTTCAGATGCTTCAAATTGTGGGCCAATTCAGTCGAATGCCTACTGAAGATCCTCACCTACACTTAAGACTATTTATGGAGGTGAGCGATTCTTTCAAGTTAGCCGAAGTACCCAAAGATGCATTACGATTGAAGTTGTTCCCATATTCGCTAAGGGACAGAGCTTGAGCCTAGTTGAACTCATTGCCACCGAACTCAATTTTCACATGGCAAGAGTTAGCAGAAAGATTCTTTATGAAGTATGAAATGCCCCAAAATTTAGGGTCTGGAAGTTTGTTTGGTTTAACTCCTTTTTCATGTTTGGTGTAGTGGATGAATGGTTTGGGTGTGTTTAGGGGTGTCAAGGAAGTTCTCGGGTTTTGGCTCTCGCTAAATTCTTATTTTTTTCTCTCTCTTTTAAGAAACCCTGGATGTTGGCTCCTATGCCATTTAATAAACGTGGTGGGATGTTAACGCAAGAAAGCCTTGTGGCTCGGTGGCTTATGGCGTACTTTGGCTTTAGTGAGGGATGGGGCTCGAATCCCATGAGTGGCAAGGGGTGTTATTTTGCTACTTGAGGGCGGCAAGAGTTTTTGGTGAATTCGAACTCTGCTTTATAGGAGTTTGAACTGGTCTTGGTTGTTGGGAGAAAATTATGGAGGGATAAGGGGAGTGATATGGGGAGATTTTGAAGGAGTTGGTGGGGAGGAGTGCTGTAGCTGAATTAGGCCACTTGTAGGAGAAAATTCGGCTAGGGGAACTCTTTTGGCATTTTGACATTTTGGTTTTGGTGTAGGAGCCGAATTCTACTTATTGTATTTTCGTGTTTTTTCTCTTTTGGTGCATTTCGGTGTATTATCTTTCGTTGTGTAGAATCTTGCTTCTCTTCTCAGCCTTAGCCGATTATTGATTTCCCAAATACTTCTCCTTCCCACTTTGTCTTGCTACACTTCACTTTGACCGCTTAACTCCACTTCTTCCTCACCCATTCGTTTGGTTTAGCCGAACATCTTCTTGATCTTTACTTATCTCCAGCTTGCTCTTGGTTTTGCATTTTCTTTCTTGGAGTCTTAGCCGAATACTCTCATAGCTAACTGAAACTCTCCCTGTTGGATTAAGGTAAGTTTACTCTTGGTTTGCCGAATCCCTAGCAATAGCCGAACCTTGCTATTGTTCATCTATATGTGTGTTGTGGTTGTGCTACTTCTCTTTCTTGCCTATTCTATGTTGGCCTTTCTCTTAATCTCCTTCATTATAAGCTTACGCTAAGAGGGTGTTCTTGGCATCAGGTGCTCGACGGTGGTGTTTTCTGGGATAGGCCGAATATTGCTACTTCCTTCTCCTATCTCTGTTTCGGTAAGTGGTTCTCAGGGATTAAGTGGATTATGTCTAGGTTGGGTAATAAAATGGTTGTGAATGTTAAAGCAGATTGCTGCCGACTAGGGTGTGAAGGAATGTTGAGGGTGGTTTGAACCCTACTTGGGCTATCAAGGTAAGCGACACATTATGTACTGTGTAAAGGGTTTCTTTTCTTGTTTGATTAACCCAAATGACTAAATTGCTTGTGGGATGTTGTATTGGTCAAGGTGGGACGTGTAGAGTGCGTCGGTTTCTTCTCCAATCAGGTGTGTAATCATACACCTAACCTTATATATTGTCAAACAATAACACGAGTGTGAACCCATACTAAGATTGTGTAAATCGGCACAAGCGAAAAAGCCGAAACTCTGATATTTGAGGCCCCACGAGCATGCGAACGCTCATGGGGAAAAACTAAGGCCACTGGTCATGACCATCTGTTTTCAAAGACCACGGTGTGCGATTTTGGGATAAGAGGCCGTTATGGGTCTTGTTGGGTAGAGATGGCCCATGTAGGCCACTTGGGCTGAGTGAGGCTTTGGGGCCATTTCACTAATTTGGCTATGTAGAGTGATTGGGTTGTTTAAGACAACCGTAGGCCTGTTAAGGGTTGTTATAGGTACCAAGACCCCTAAAATTTGATAAATGACTGAAATTCCCTGAGATGTGAGATGACTATTGTACCCAGACGTAGATTGATAGGTTGAAGGTTGTTGTAAGTATGTTGCATCTATATATATAGAAACTGTGCATACACGCCGTATTATGTCATGACATTCTACATTAGGGTTGGGTTTTATCGTGGGGGATGTACTGTATTAGTGGCCTTGCCACGTTCTACCGTTCTAGTGGCCTTACCACGCATTCTGACATTAGTGGCTACGCCATGATTATTTTATTTAGCAGCTCTGCTGCATTATTTCTAGCAGCTTGGCTGCGACACTGGTGTGCTGGCTAGGTGGGTCGATCTATTCTCCACAGGGTGTGTTGGATGGTACGGGAGGTGTGATGGACGGATTGGGTTGGGTTGCAGATCTGTGATGCATTTATTGTTATGGGTTTTGGCCCACTTTGCTACTGTATAGGGCTTAGGCCCAGATGACACTGTACTGCATAGGGCTCAGGCCCTAACCTATTGTAGGCACTTAGTGGTGTTGGATTAGGGGACTACACACTGAGTTTCGTAAACTCACCCTTTCGGTTTGACTGTTCAAGTAATCCCCAGCCTTGGGCGACTTGGAGCTACGAGGGATTCGGAGGTGGCCACATGTCTGTTGGTTATTGAGATCTACTATTTTCTTTTTACGTTTTTATTGATGATTTTATATCTGGGTTTTTGTTGTTGTGATAAGGCCATTCGTGGGTTTTAATTTTTAGTTGGGCTTTGGAATATATATTTTTAAACTGCTAGTCTAGGTAAAGACGAGTTTTTAAAACAATTACTGCTTTCTAAGACACGCGTTTTAAACTTCATCGACTTAAAAAACTTCTGCGTTTTTAAATCAATTTGTTATAACTCTAATGATTAATAAGGTAAATGTTTTGACGAGAACTTCTGTTATAATAAAAGGATGTAAATTTAGTAACGGATTTTTACCGAAAGGATCAATTATCGAAAAGCACTCTGATGTGACACGCTAGATTCGAGTGTAACGTCTGGGCCGAGTTTGGGGTGTTGCAAAGTATTTCCCGCCTAGCAAGAACGCTAAGTTGAGGAACAAGATCACTGCCTTCCAACAAATGGATGATTAGTCCTTGTATTAGGCATGGGAAAGGTACAAAGAGTTATTATGAAAGTGCCCTCATCATGGAATTGCACATTGCATCCAACTTGAGACATTTTATAATGGTCTCAATGCTCACATGAGGATGGTAGTGGATGCTTCTACTAATGGTGCTCTCCTTTCTAAGTCTTACAATGAGGCTTATGAAATTATCGAGAGGATTGCCAGCAATAATTACCAATGGCCAACCAACAAAGCCGCGTTAGGAAGACGAGTTGCTGGAATACATGAAGTAGACGCTCTTACTTCGCTCACCTCCTCTTTTCTAAAATCCTACCTGGTGTATAGTATCTATTCACTTTAAACAATGAGGACATTGTTCATTTTAAGTTGGGGAGACCGAAAATTTGAATTATTTCCACTCAGAATAATTTTTTCTATTAATTATGATTAGGATATATTTTGTTCAATAAATTGAAATTTTGTTAAGTATGCTAAACTTTAGTACGAATAAAGTTCTATTAATTCAATGAATTGTTATGTTACCTTAATAATGATATAAATGTATTTTTATAAAGCATGTAAATCACACCATGAAATTTTAGTTCCTTATGAATGTGACAGCCCTAATGTGACCCTAGTCGGAAAGTGGTTTCGGGACCACAAAACCGAATCACAAAAATAATTAACCATTATAATCTATGCTTATAATATGTGTAAATGCATGTGTAAAATTTTCATATCTTAATTTTTTCAATTGCATGTGAAATTATTAATAGGGACTTATGTGAGACATTGTGAAATGTGATAGGTTAATTTTAAATGGTTTATTAATGCATGCTAACATAAAGGTGGACTTGCTTGTCAAATTGTCCATTTCTTTGATAGTGGCCAGCCATGATGAGGATTTATGCATATTATAGATATTTTATAATAATTTTAAATTTCAATTAAAGGAATTATAGAATTAAAGGAAATAAAATAATGAGAAGTGAGAGGAGAAACCAAAGTGTTTCATCTTTACTTCTCCATTGCCGAAACTAGAAGAAAGAAAGAAGAAAAACTCTTGTTGAATTTCGGCTAAGGTGTTTTGATACAAGAAGGTATGTTTTATGCCACTCTTGAAAATGTATGCATAATTTGGAGGATTGGTTTAAATTTTACTTGAATCTTGGATTGAAATTAGGTTATTTAGGAGGGTTGAATTTCGGCCTAGGAACTTAAAATTTTTAGTAGAAGTTTTGATGACATTAGATGGATAGTTAGGTTGGATGTGTTAAATTGTTAATTGTTTTAGCTTAAAAGTTAAGGTTAATATGGTTTATGGGATTGCCGAATCTAATTTAGGGAGAAAGAAAAATATATGTATTCGGTTATGCTATTGATTCTTGGGGAAATAATGTTTAATGTATTTTGTTTATGTTTTATAAAAGCACTAGTAATTGAATTTGAGAAATTTTAACTTGTTGATGAGAGGTGTTGAACGTGATATTCGGATGTGTTTCAAGGAATGACATTAGGGTAGCTAGAGTCTAAGAACTTTCAGTCAAGGACTATTGTGTGAGCAAATTCGGTATAAAGGTTTAGATGTTAATTGCATTGTATTTAATGTTTAAAGAATAGGTAGTAGCTAATTAAAGTTAAGAAGGCTAGAATTTCTTTTAAGGGAGGTGTGACCTTAATTTGAACAAAATAGAATCAGCCTTAAGCTTGACCAAATGGTTCGGTTATTATTAGCTTAGAAGAAACCTATATGAAATTGTTGTATTAGGTCATAATATATAATTACATATGAAGGCTAAGTTTAAGTAGTAAGGCCGAATAGGTTATAAATTAATTATAGACGGTTTATATACATAGGAGTATGTATGTATTTGTGTGTGCGGCATTGATGATAAATGGTGAATTGGTAATAATCTACTTGGGACAGCAGCAGTAAGGTGATTTTCGAAAATCACCATAAATTGTAGGAATTGAATTAGAAGTTGAATAAATTATGTAATTAAAGCTTGATGAGTCTAGTTTTCTATAATAGAAACTGTAAAAGTAAAAGAATTACCGATCATGAAATATTTGAAGTAATGTGGGACAGAGTCAAAATGACTTCTAGATCCCCTGTTCTTTATTTATAAAATCATTATAAAATGTATAAAAATGGTCATAGAATAAATTTTATATGCTTAGACTCCTTAGTGAGTCTAGTTTCAAATGAAATAAACGACAACATATTTTGATTTTTGTACAATGAGAAATTTATTTCGTACTGAAGAATGGTCAGATTTGTCAAACAGTGAAACAAGGGAAACTTTAGGAAAAATCTGGTATTGATTGGCTAGACTAAAATTATGAAAAATTTATGGATAAAATATAAATGAGTCTATTTTCAAGGAAAATTTACAGCAATTGATTTGGAGTTTCGTAGCTCCAGTTATAAGTGATTTAATGACTGTTGCTCAGGAATTCAGCTTATAGTGAAATTGTGATTATATGGTAAACATTGATAAAAGAAAAATTTTACTAATGAAATGCTTATTGATTTCTTATAAGCTTACTATAATCTGTATGTGTGAAAGTTGAATATATATGTATTATATTTTGAAAGTAATACTCGAATAATTGATTAATGCTTAGTTTAAAATTTATTGAATTAAAGCTCAAGAGCATAGAGGGGCAACCACGGATAAGGGAAAAGCTAAAGCCACGAAATAGCCAACCCGAAATTTGTTCAAAAAGATACAAGGTAAGTTTTGAGTAATCGCCTTTAGCATAAAATTTATAATGCCTTGACATATATATACTACATGAATTTTGATCTTTTTGGTTCTATTTGAATTAAGTTCAATGGTAAATTAGGGTTAAGCTTGATTGATGAAAGGTACGTGTGATATTCATGCATGATTTTAAGCTGAAATGAAATAATGGTGTTCATAAGAAGCTCATGTCTGAATGTAGCCAATGGCTACTAATAATGTGAAATGTTCTATAAAATGCATTAGAATACGATGAAAAAAACATGTTATTTAATGTGGAATGGTATCCGGGCTTAAAGACCCGCAGGATTCGTGCTAGAATCGTATCCGGGCTTAAAGACCCGCAGGCTTCGTGTTGGAATTGTATCTGGGCTTAAAGACCCGCAGGCTTCATGCTGGAATTGTATCCGGGCTTAAAGACCCGCAGGCTTCGTGCTGGAATGACATCCGGGTTAAAAACCTACAGGCTGTGCTAGATATGTGTTTCGAGTCCTAAGACTTGATAGGACCGGTGTCACTAAGTTAAGTATGATTACGACATTGAATATCCGTGCGAGTAAGTATTATATATGTTATACCTGCTAAGGTACGTATTACGTACTCATAAGTGAATTGACTTCAAAACAAATTATTAGTATCAAAGAATGGTATATATATATGTGAGTGTGTGTATATGTATGTGAATGAATACTGTATTTATGAATAAGAGAATGACTTATTTGGTCAATGTATGTCATTGTAAAAGCATGTGTCTTAAAGAAATTTTATGAACCATATAGTATAGTGAATATGTACTGAGAATTTTTTTGTGTATTCATGTGTATATATATATTCGGCCAATAGGTTATAATTAATGTACTTGTGAGTTTTTGGCCAAGTAATTTACAAATTAAATTTGGGTTCTTGTGATACTTAATGTTAGAATTTAAATGATACGTTTTAATTGTTTGAAACACTTAAAACTTACTAAGCCTCGAAAGCTTACTCTGTTTTATTTTATTTCTTTGTTTTATAGATTGTCAATTTTGGCCACCGACTCGGGGATCATCAGCAGTTCATCATACTATCGATCTTTTTGGTATAGTTATATTTTGGCCTTGGTATGCCATGTATAGGTTAGGCCGGTGACGGTTATGTTTTGTATTGTAAATATTTTAGCCATACGAAAATGGCGTATAACTTGAATATCAATATCTAATTCAGTTCGATCTCTGTTTATGTTTATTTACTATGCGAATGAGATATTAAAATGTCGATTGATTATATGGAGAAAAAAAAAAGAAATTTATTGTTTCGCTCGGTAATATCTCATAGCCTAAACCGGCGATTGGACTCGGGCTGGGGGTGTTACATTTTATTGGTATCAGAGCTACGGTTTAGTTATTCTAGGACTAACGTAGAGTGTTTGAGTCTAGCTATACATGCCATATAGTATTAATGTGATAGTATGATGAATTCTGACAGTTAAAAATGTGTTTTCATATAGTAATGGATCCTGATCCCAATCGAGCGGTAGCTGATGATGTTGAGAGTGTAGCGCCTGCTCCCGCACACGGGACCGCACCGGTGGACTCTCAACCTATTGCTAGCAATCAAAATGACGAGGCTAGACAAGCCTTTTATAATGTGATGAATGATTGGTTTAACCAATACATTCGAACTAATGCGGCAACTCCACAACCCCCATTTCCAACAAATACACCCCCTGCACCCACGATACCCCCTGTAATTGATCAGATGAGGTTGAATAAGCCCTCGGTTGACCGAATTCGAAAGCACGGGGCTACTGAATTTAAGGCTACCGACGGTGATGACGCCGAGCAAGCTGAATTTTGGTTGGACAACACCATTCGAGTACTTGATGAATTATCTTGCACACCTGATGAATGCCTAAAGTGTGCTATATCTTTGTTGCGTGATTCTACCTATTATTGGTGGAATACATTGGTTTCGGTTGTACCCAGAGAGCGGGTGACGTGGGAGTTCTTCCAAACTGAATTTCGAAAAAAATATATCAGTCAGAGGTTCATCGATCAGAAGCGGAAAGAATTTCTTGAACTTAAACAAGGTTCCATGTCAGTTACTGGATATGAATGGAAGTTCGTCTGACTTAGTAGATATGCTCGGGAATGTGTATCATCTGAGGCTATTATGTGTAAACGCTTTGAAGACGGGTTAAATGAAGATATTAAAATGTTTGTTGGTATTCTAGAAATCAGAGAGTTCGTGGTATTAGTGGAGCGAGCTTGCAAAGCCGATGAGCTTGGTAATGAAAAAAGGAAAGCTGATGTTGAAACTAGAGAGTTTCATAAAAGATCTTCGGGAAAGTCTCTTCAGTAATCATCGAAGAAATTTCGAGATGATTTTGGTCGACCTAAGAACACCACGGGTTTTTCCAGACGAGACCGTGATCGACCTCCTATGAGTACGCGAGTCACTTCAGTTGCCAGTGTTGGAAATGATCGAAGGGATAGGACCGACTGAAAATTTTGTGGGAAGTGGCATTCGGGGAATTGTAGATTTCATAATCACTCCTGTTATAGATGTGGATCACCTGATCACTTCATCAAAGACTGCCCAAAGTTGTCAGAACAAAATGTGAATCAGAGTGGGAAACCGGGTACTGCTACAGCTCGAGGTAGACCATTGAGGAATACGGGAAATGCTAGTAGCGGTCAAAGAGGATCTAGGGATGCTACAACCAGATCGGAGGCTCGTGCTCCTGCTAGAGCTTATGCTATACGTGCACGCGAGGATGCTTCTTCGCCTGATGTTATTACCGGTACTTTCACTCTCTTTGATACAATTGTGGTTGCATTGATTGACCCTGGTTCTACTCATTCATATGTCTGCGAAACGTTAGCATCCAGTAAGACTCTACCTGTTGAGTCTACTGAGTTCCTGATTCGAGTGTCGAATCCCTTAGGTCGATGTGTACTAGTCGACAAAGTGTGTAGGAAATGTCCTCTAATAATCAGAGGTTCCAGTTTTTCGGCCGATTTGATGCTTTTACCGTTTGATGAATTTGATGTTATCCTCGGTATGGATTGGTTGACCGTACATGATGCGGTTGTGAATTGCAAAAGAAAGACTATTGATTTGAGATGTGCTAATGATGAGATAATACAAGTTGAGTCTACTGGCTTGAACGAGTTAACCGCAGTAATATCCTCGATGTTGGCTCAAAAATATGTAAAAAAGGGGGTGTGAAGCATATCTTGCATATGTACTTGATAGTAAGGAGTGAGAAAAGAAACTTGAATCGGTGCCAGTGGTTTGCGAGTATTCGGATGTTTTTCCTGAAGGGTTACCGGGATCACCGCCTGTTCGAGAGATAGAGTTTGACATTGAACCTGTACCTAGGACTACACCAATTTTGATAACTCCGTATCGTATGGCACCATCGGAATTGAAAGAGTTGAAAACTCAGTTGCAAGAGTTGACGGATAGAGGTTTTGCCTGACCAAGTTTCTCACCTTGGGGTGCACTAGTATTGTTTGTGAAAAAGAAAGACGGAACCATGAGAATGTGCATTGACTATCGTCAATTAAATAAAGTGACAATAAAGAACAAGTATCCATTACCGCGTATTGATGATTTGTTTGATCAGCTGAAGAGAGCCTCAGTGTTTTCGAAGATAGATTTGAGATCAGGTTATTATCAGTTGCGAGTTAGGGACTCAGATGTGCCTAAAACCGCTTTCAGAATGAGGTACGGTCACTACGAGTTCTTAGTGATGCCGTTTGGGCTCACTAATGCCCCTGCTGTATTTATGGATTTGATGAATCGAATCTTCAGACAGTATTTGGACCGATTTGTAGTTGTGTTTATAGATGACATTTTGATCTATTCGCGAGATGAAACCGAACATGCCGAGCACCTGAGATTAGTGTTGCAGATTTTACGGGACAAGCAGTTATATGCTAAGTTCAGTAAGTGTGAGTTCTGGTTGAAAGAAGTTAGTTTTTTGGGGCATGTGGTATCCGCATCGGGTATTAGGGTTGATCCAAGTAAAATATCGGCCATACTTGATTGGAAGCCTCCTAGAAATGTTACTGAAGTTCGGAGCTTTTTGGGACTTGCCGATTACTACAGACGGTTTGTAAAAGGTTTTTCGATGATAGCTACACCAATGACAAAGCTACTTCAGAAAGATGTTAAGTTCGAATGGTCAGAAGAGTGCCAGAAAAGTTTTGACCAACTAAAGACCTATTTGACTGAAGCTCCAGTGTTAGTGCAGCCTGAATCTGGTAAAGAGTTTGTCATTTACAGCGATGCGTCTTCAAATGGGCTAGGTTGTGTGTTGATGCAAGAAGGCCGAGTTGTAGCTTACGTGTCGAGGCAATTAAAACCACATGAGAAAAACTATCCGACCCATGATCTCGAATTAGCTGCCATTGTATTCGCTTTAAAAATCTGGTGACATTACTTGTTCAGAGAGAAGTGTCATGTGTAATCGGATCACAAAAGCCTCAAATATTTGATGACTCAAAGAGATTTGAATCTGTGACAAAGATGTTGGCTTGAATTGTTGAAAGACTACGAGCTTGTCATTTACTATCACCCGGGAAAGGCCAACGTGGTTGCCGATGCTTTAAGTCATAAATCACTGTTTGCTTTGCGAGCAATGAATTTACACTTGTCCGTGTCATCCGATAATGTCTTAGTGGTAGAATTAAAGGCCAAACCATTATTAATTCATAAAATTCATGAATCCCAGAAAGTTGATGATGAATTGGTTGCTAAACGAACTGAATGTGTTTCAAATGTGGAGTCAGAGTTTCAAATTGATGATGACAATTGTTTGAGGTTCGGAAGTCGATTGTGCGTCCCAAGAAATTTGGAACTTATTTCGATGATTTTGAATGAGGCTCATAATACTCGAATGTCAGTTCACCCGGGTAGTACAAAAATGTACAACGATCTGAAACGTCGACTTTGGTGGTCCAGTATGAAGCGAGACATTTCTAACTTTGTCTCGAAGTGTTTAATATGTCAACAAGTGAAAGCGGAACATCAAGTGCCTTCAGGATTACTCCAGCCGATCATGATACCCGAATGGAAATGGGATCGTGTCACGATGGATTTTGTATCTGGGTTGCCATTGTCACCAAGTAAGAAAGATGCGATCTGGGTTGTTGTTGATAGATTGACAAAGTTGGCTCATTTTATTCCCGTACGTATGGATTATCCACTTGACAAGTTAGCCGAACTGTATGTTTCTCAGATTGTAAGGTTACACGGAGTACCTGCTTCTATTGTGTCGGATAGAGACCCGAGGTTCACATCGCGATTTTGGAAGAAATTACAAGAAGCATTGGGTACCAAGTTGCATTTTAGCACCGCTTTTCATCCCCAGACCGATGGTCAATCTGAGCGGATAATTCAGATACTCGAGGATATGCTGAGATGTTGCATCCTTGAGTTTAGTGGTTCGTGGGAATGGTATTTACCTCTGATTGAATTCGCTTACAACAATAGTTTTCAGTCAAGCATTAAGATGGCACCTTATAAGGCTTTGTATGGTCGTAAATGTTGTACACCATTGTTTTGGACCGAGCTTAGTGAAAATAAAATCTTTGGGGTTGATTTGATTAAAAATGCTGAGCAGAAAGTAAAAGTAATCCATGATAGTCTGAAAGCAGCTTCAGATCATCAGAAGTCGTATGTAGATTTAAAGCGAAAAGACATTGAATATTAGGTTGGAGACAAAGTGTTGTATTAGGTCATAATATATAATTACATATGAAGGCTAAGTTTAAGTAGTAAGGCTGAATAGGTTATAAATTAATTATTGACAGTTTATATACATAGAAGTATGTATGTATTTGTGTGTGCGGCATTGATGATAAATGGTGAATTGGTAATAATCTACTTGGGACAGCAGCAGTAAGGTGATTTTCGAAAATCACCATAAATTGTAGGAATTGGATTAGAAGTTGAATAAACTATGTAATTAAAGCTTGATGAGTCTAGTTTTCTATAATAGAAACTGTAAAAGTAAAAGAATTACCGATCATGAAATATTTGAAGTAATATGGCACAGAGTCAAAATGACTTCTAGATCCCCTGTTCTGTATTTATAAAATCATTATAAAATGTATAAAAATGGTCATAGAATAAATTTTATATGCTTAGACTCCTTAGTGAGTCTAGTTTCAAATGAATAAACGACAACATATTTTGATTTCTGTACAATGAGAAATTTATTTCGTACTGAAGAATGGTCAGATTTGTCAAACAGTGAAACAAGGGAAACTTTAGGAAAAATCTGGTATTGATTGGCTAGACTAAAAATTATGAAAATTTTATGGATAAAATATAAATGAGTCTATTTTCAAGGAAAATTTACAGCAATTGATTTGGAGTTTCGTAGCTCCAGTTATAAGTAATTTAATGACTGTTGCTCAGGAATTCAGCTTATAGTGAAATTGTGATTATATGGTAAACATTGATAAAAGAAAAATTTTACTAATGAATTGCTTATTGATTTCTTATAAGCTTACTATAATCTGTATGTGTGAAAGTTGAATATATATGTATTATATTCTGAAAGTAATGCTTGAATAATTGATTAATGATTATTTTTAAATTTATTGAATTAAAGCTCAAGAACATAGAGGGGCAACCTCGGATAAGGGAAAAGCTAAAGCTGCGGAATAGCCAACCCGAAATTTGTTCAGAAAGATACAAGGTAAGTTTTGAGTAATCGCCTTTAGCATAAAATTTATAATGCCTTGACATATATATACTACATGAATTTTGATCTTTTTGGTTCTATTTGAATTAAGTTGAATGGTAAATTAGGGTTAAGCTTGATTGATGAAAGGTACGTGTGATATTCATGCATGATTTTAAGCTGAAATGAAATAATGTTGTTCATAAGAAGCTCATGTCCGAATGTAGCCAATGGCTACTAATAATGTGAAATGTTCTATAAAATGCGTTAGAATACGATAAAGAAAAAACATGTTATTTGATGTGGAATGGTATCCGTGCTTAAAGACCCGCAGGCTTCGTGCTGGAATCGTATCCGAGCTTAAAGACCCGCAGGCTTCGTGCTGGAAATGTATCCAGGCTTAAAGACCCGCAGGCTTCGTGCTGGAATTGTATCCGGGCTTAAAGACCCGCAGGCTTCGTGCTGGAATGACATCCGGGTTAAAAACCTGCAGGCTGTGCTAGATATGTGTTTCGAGTCCTAAGACTTGATAGGATCGGTGTCAGTAAGCTAAGTATGATTACGACATTGAATATCCGTGTGAGTAAGTATTATATATGTTATACCTGCTAAGGTACGTATTACGTACTCATAAGTGAATTGACTTCAAAACAAATTATTAGTATCAAAGAATGGTATATATATATGTGAGTGTGTGTATATGTATGTGAATGAATACCGTATTTATGAATAAGAGAATGACTTATTTGGTCAATGTATGTCATTGTAAAAGCATGTGTCTTAAAGAAATTTTATGAACCATATAGTATAGTGAAATATGTACTGAGAATTTTTTTGTGTATTCATGTGTATATATATATTCGGCCAATAGGTTATAATTAATGTACTTGTGAGTTTTTGGCCAAGTAATTTACAAATTAAATTTGGGTTCTTGTGATACTTAATGTTAGAATTTAAATGATACGTTTTAATTATTTGAAACACTTAAAACTTACTAAGCCTCGAAAGCTTACTCTGTTTTATTTTATTTCTTTGTTTTATAGATTGTCAATTTTGGCCACCGACTCGGGCATCATCAGTAGTTCATCATACTATCGATCTTTTTGGTACAGTTATATTTTGGCCTTGGTATGGCATGTATAGGTTAGGCCGGAGACGATTATGTTTTGTATTGTAAATATTTTAGCCATACGAAAATGGCGTATAACTTGAATATCAATATCTAATTCAGTTCGATCTTTATTTATGTTTATTTACTATGCGAATGAGATATTAAAATGTCGATTGATTATATGGACAAACAAAAAAAAATTATTGTTTGGCTCGGTAATATCTCATAGCCTAAACCGGCGATCGGACTCGGGCTAGGGCTCGAGCTAGGGGTGTTACAACGAAAGTTAGGCATGCATGAAAGTTTAAGTCCTTAGAATTGACTTAGTAGTTTCTTGAGGTGAAATCCTAGGAAGCATGGAATGTTGGAAATGATTTAGGGAACTTTTGTTTGGACCGTTTGAGCGTTTCAAGACAACCATGACGAAATTTTTCTCCTTTGAAACCCAACTTTGAGATTATACGGCCTAATTTTATTTGAACCCTTGCAAATTTAGCCATCACTTCTCTCTTAACTATCTCAAAATTGTCCCAAACACTAGACTTGGTACTATTCCAAGTATTCGTTGAAAATAATTTTGGGGGGAGTTGAAAAGAAGTATAAAATGCTCTTAAAATTGTGGTACATTCAGGAAAATGCTGGTGTAGATTAAAAAAAAGCATATATACCTAAAAGAGAATGTACAAAAGAGCATATGAAAGCAAAGAAAGTTGGTGTGTTGAGGTGATTATTTTGAAGGTTCGATACAAGCTGAGTCTAGGGTTTAAAAGCCTAAAATTATCTATCCTTTACCTACCCTTAAGCCCAGCCACGTTACAACCTTGTTAAAGACCTATTGATTCAAAAGTTTCAATCCTACCTACATTAGTGGAGACAAATTGCTACGTACAACTTATGAAGACATAAGTTAAACTTAATGTTTGTAGCTTAATCTTGAATAAAGGGAATAAAGTCACATTGGTAAGGTTTAACATGAATTTATTAGGAAGCATTTAGTCTAATTTCTGCTATCATAATAGTTGTTGAAATTAATTTGAACAATATGTATACTTAAGTAGCATAACTATCAAATTTCTTGTCTTTGAGCATAAGTATATTAAATTCATAATTTTGGGAAAAATGAGGTTCTGAAGGAGTTTTTCAAAGGTGTTTCTGAGAAATTCTTTTCAACATTTGTGCATTACTCGGGATGAGCAATGAATTAAGTTTTGGGGATGTGGAAACACGAAAATTTACGCATTTTTACATACCCTTTTTAGCTTAAAATCATATCGTTTATATTAAATTCTTGTCGAAAAATAATTAATTTTTATAGAATAATTAAATTATACTTAAAATATGAGCATGATGAAATTTAGTTAATTTTATAACTAATTTTGAGTAAATTTGGTTATTTTCGATAGAATTGCGCAAAGGGCCAAAAATGGCTCGACAGACACTACTTGAAGCACAAAATCGAGAAGCAATTTGAAGTATAAAGGTGAATTAATTTCCAGCCTAAGACGGTCCAGTTATGTGTATTAATTCATAATATAATTAATTTTAATTTATACCCAATTTAATTTAGGCTGAATAAATTAATAATAATTAATTATGAAAAAAGTGGTCCAGTTGAATCGAACCAATTGAAGTGAACCGGCCAAAGATTGGGCAGCCCAAAACCGGCCATATGCTGACCCAAATCAGCTTATTAGCTGATTAATTAAGCTTACAAAGAATCGCTTGGAGTCTTGTCAAAGTTACATTCAAACCCCTCCACAATTGGTGGATTTTTGGATTTGCCCCAAGCCATTTTTAGCAAAGTCTAAAGCATCAACTTTGCCACATAGGTGGCCGGCCAAGGTGTGGCTCTTTGGCTACTATTTTTAAAAAATTTCAGCTGCCACGCTCAGCTATAAAAGCCCCCCTTGGCTAATCATTCAAGGCATCTCATTCATTCCTCATTCATTTCACAACACTCTCTCCACTCTCATTCTTTTTCCCTCAATTTTCCATTTCAATTCTCTTACTCCTGTGTTGATTGCTTCTCTTGGAAAAGGGGTGTTCTTCAACCATTTTGGAGCAGCAATTGTAACACCCCTTTCTCGTTTCTGACGCTAGGATAGGGTTTGTGGTGCTACCTGACTTAAACTTGACCAATTGTATAAAACTGAGCCATGAAATTTCAAACAATTTAAAAACTTCTCTTTTCACACGTAATTTGTCTCATATACAGGCTTATGAGGCCCAAAACATATATCCGGGGTGGTTTGAAACCCAACCAAGAACTCATGAAAAACTTGTAAAGTTTCATGCATCAAGGCTCCACACGCCCGTGTAGGAATAGAACACAAGACTGTGTGCTAGGGACACGCCCATGTCCCAAACCTGTGTCTAAAAACCTGGGCATTCTGTCAAAACCACATGACCCAAGAACACGCCCGTGTCCTATAACCGTGTCCTTCCCACGGTCAAGACACATGACCGTGTCTCTTGTCCGTGTACTACTAGCATGCATACTGACTTTATGACACGGCCTGGGTACACGCCCGTATGGCCTGCCCGTGTACTAAAATGAATTTAAAGTTTTAAGTGCAGGGGACGCATGACCATAACAAACACCCCTGGGCGTGAGCCGTGTGTCACACACGGCCTAGACACACACCCGTGTGGAAAAACTAGGCTATTTCCCAAGCCATTTTGTCACCCATTTTGCACAACCTACACAAGATCATGTCAATATACAATTTTCAGCACAATGGACACCAATTCATCCATAGAAAGAACATTATATGCATTCATCAAAATGAATAATAGTCATTATTCCAGGCTTGATACAAAGTGAAGGGCCTTTGACTTAAGCGAAAAATACATGAATAATTCTCTTAATACAACATCTTAGTCTAGACCTATACATGCCACCTTCAAAAATATAAATCAAACTATACCGAGTGCTGCGGCTGATAGTGTGATTGATATCTCTGACTTTATGGGATCCTTAAGCTAGCCTGGCGATATTGAAAGATAAGGGAAAGGAAAAAGAGTAAGAATAAAGCTTAGTAAGTTGCATATAAATAAATATACAACAACAATCTCACCCTTTGCCATTATGCTTATAGCTTAAAGGTAAACATAACTTAACTTACTCATTATCATCTACTCGAGTCTCATTTTCTAAATTAAGCTCGTTACTCATGCTTATCATATATATACCTGTCACACTCACAACATGATCATCCTTTCTTTATCAAAATTGAACTATAACTTTCACAATTGAACCGTTTGGAATACTACTAGATATTATATCAACCTTCAACATGGGATAAATTGCCGATGCCATGTCCCAGACATGGTCTTACACTGGCTCTCATATATGCGTGCTGACGCATGTCCTAGACATGTCTTACACTAGCACAACTCTTAGCCGATGCGTGTCTCAGACACGTCTTACACTGGCTATCTCTGTCGAGGCCAATGCATGTCCCAGGCATGTCTTACTCTGGCACTCATAATACAGCTGAAGCATGTCCCAGACATGTCTTACACTAGCCCTCGTCTGGAAGCCGATGCCATGTCCCAGACATGGTCTTACACTGGCTCTCATAATGTGGCCGAAGCATGTCCCAAACATGTCTTACACTGGCGCACAAATGACCCAATGTCTTGGCACGAATATCCAGTTCATATCCTAAGGTTTCAACGGGATATTTCTACTATCTCAAATATTATAAGTCATTCTCAATTATAACTTAACAATTCATAGAATATCAATTCAATGACAATATGAATACAATTATTAACAGTGTAGTTGTATTATTTACATACAACTAACCTCGGATTACAAAAAGTGCTTGACCAGATGGCTTAATCGGATTGGTTGGCTTTGCCTCGGTCTAGGCTTGGTTTTGGCAAATCTTGATCTATATTAACAATATACATCCATTTAGTCACTAAACACAATTAGGCATTCATAAATTCACAACTTTGGTAAAATGACCATTTTGCCCCTAGGCCTTGGCAAAATGACTATTTTACCCCTATGCTTGAAAATCAATTTTTATCGAATTTCTTCGTATTTTGAGCCTAGATAAACTCTTTTTACTACTAGGGAAATCCCAAATTCTCACTATTTCACACACTAACCACCTATTTTGTAACTTATGCAAAATAGTCCCTTTAGGTGATTTCATGCTAACATCTTTCACAAAAGTTCTTTATAACACAACTAGGACTCATTTTCTTCCATAAAAAACTTAGCATATATCACAAATACATCCATGGCAAAACCCTAAAATCTTGAATATTTTGTAAGATGTAACACCCCGAACCCGAGACCGTCGCCGGAGTCGAACACGAGGTGTTAACAGACTTCAATCCACTTATTTGACATTTCCCAGACAAGCTGCCAATCTGCGTACTAGTCGCTTTAAAAATCATATCTTGAGTTCTGAAACTCGAAATCCAGTTCCGTAAATTTTCCCTGGAGCTAGACTCCTATACCTATATGGTATAATTTTTGTAGAATTTTTTGTCGGGACAAGTAGTACATTTTATTTGTTAAATTCTCCCCTATTACAGGGTGTGACTACACTGACCTTCATGCATTACGATTTGGATAACTCCCTGAACAGAGCTTCAATACTGATTCCGTTTGTTTCTATAGAAACTATACTCAAAGAGGAATCTATACATATATTGAATGACTCCTAATTATCTCAGGTTAATTTATAATGAATTTCCAAAGTCGGAACAGGGAACCCAGAAACCGTTCTGGCCCTGTCTCACGACAACATGAATATCTCTTAACATACTGTTTATATGATCGTTTCGTTACTTCTATATGAAAATAGACTCATCGAGCTTCGATTACATAATTTATTCACTATTTAATTCCATTCCTACTAATTTTTGTAATTTTTCAGTCCCACGTCACTGCTGCTGCCAGCATCTGTTACTGAAGCAACTATGCCCATTTCGTGATTTCTCATTGATCTATCTAGTAATTCATCATACATATCACAAAATTATAATCATGACTAGCCATACCAAAGGCTAATCATTGTCCAACATCTCCCTACTACACTATTGCCATATCATGAATCTTAACACCAAAATTAATCAGCCATGACATATGGCATAAAAATCGAATTACCAAGACTTACGACCTAACGTTATAAAACTGAATCCAACCGAACATTTATGCCATTTTCGCATGGCTAAAAGTTTACATACCAAATTTCAACAAAACATATTAGCCTATACATGCCGAAATGTTCTCCTAGACCGACTAAAAAGAAGATACCAAAAGTTGCTAGCCGGTGTGATGACTCCGATGACGGCCCGGTCACGCAAAAAGAGACGAGTCCAAGAAACCTAAAATAGGTGACAAGGAAACACCGAGTGAGTATATAACTTAGTAAGTCATAAGCAATGCACTACCATCCATTAATAACATTATCACAAGAGGAAACAAAATGGAACGAGGCTAGTTACTCCATCCATACCGAACCATACCATAGTTCCTTAAACCTATTGGTTCAATCTCATACCAAGTCATGCATTCACATTCCATATACTAATCAATAGGATATTTGAGGCATTTTCATACATCATTTTATTTTCGTTACAATCATACAACTAAACGACCTTTCACCTATTCCACGATAAATCTTATGTACGTGACTTCAATTATAATTGTCACATAGGTTCAAACTTACCAAGCTCAACTTCAAATATAAACATAGCGCCTATTAGTCACGAACTCAAGGTACTTACCCGATCCGCTGTCCGTGATCAACTCAATAATGTCGCACACTTAGTGTCCATAGTGATTCAAAAGTATATATTAAGTCCGCACACTCAGTGCTATATAATCAACTCGCACACTTAGTGCTATATAATCAAACTCGCACACTTAGTGCTACATAATCAAACTCGCACACTTAGTGCTGTACAATTTAAACCCGCACACTTAGTGCCAATCTCATGATCATAAATGTTTATACCCGCACACTTAGTGCCGAGATCAACAACTCAATACATCTCACCTCTTTTCTTTTCATTCAACACTTTCATCACCACATACATACATGTATATATATATTTATCATTCCATTCAGCATCATTACATAGACGTTATGATCATTTAAATTAATACAAACTATATGCTTAATGACTTACTTTATGTTGGGTAAAATAATTCCAAGTCGGCTACTCGATGACCTTCGATTTCCCCTTGTTGGACGCCTCTCCTTTAGGTTCTTGAGCTTAAATAAATAAATCAACTAGTTTAATTACCTTGCTAGTTATTTATATCCCATAACATTAATAGTTTCATATCAAAAGAAGCATACGGCAACATTTTATTTTTATTCACCTTATGCTTTTTACTAACTTTAAGCCATTCGGCTATTGATCACCTAAGATCCAATTACTAAAATTAACCCAATAAATATTTCAATAACACACATTGATATTATATACACGGCAACCACCCTTGTTAATTACTTATATATATTTTAATAATTTTCGTTTCATCTTACAACCAATCTTGTTCAAAACATTAGAACCTTAACTAATACTTATAAATTGTCTCAAGGCCGAATGCATTCTTACTTCCAAAGTAACATAGTCGATGATATATTTTATTTCAAGGTACATATTCATAAATCAAATTCAACCATATAAACTAATATCACCCACTTGATCAATTATAGAGAATTAAAGTTAATATCACAATGTGTACTCTATATGGCCCATTATACATAATCAAATTTAACATCATCTATTTATTTACTCATATGGCCGAATATACATACCCCCATATAATATCATTTTCATTCCATTTAACACTTAATTTCCACCACATAAACACTTGGCCGAATAATCCTAAACTAGCAAAACTCCACATTTGTTCATACCATCTTTTAAATTCACATATATCTATTTAGGTAGTTCATATTTTCCCCTTTCTAATATTTCAATCCAAAATATCAAAACACCATCCTTGTAGCATTTATCCAATAATACCGTATGCACAATTTGTCACCAAAACTAAAGAAAAATCAACATATGGGTTACAATAAGAGCTTGACTACTACTAGATTCTCATAAAAATCAATAGAAATAACATGAACTCCTACCTTATTTAACCTCCAAGATAGCCGAATGCCCTAGACAAATTCCTTCCTCTTTCCCCTTTTGTTTCGGCTTTGCAAGAAGGTAAGGAAGATGAACACAGTCTTTCTTTTTTTTTTTCTCTTTTCTTTGTCTAGTTACGGCAAATGGAGGGGGGTGGATGAGACAACTTTGTTTTCATCACCCCTCCCTTTTCATTACTTAATTACTAACCCTTTTATTTATTCTTTCTAACATAACACACTAAGCCAACATGTTCCCAACATGTTTCCACCCACAGCATGGCCAGCCACTAGCTCAAATTTTGGGTAATTTGACATGCAAACCCATCATTTTCATAACATGCATTAATAGGCCACTTCACATTCGCCTAACACATTTCTAAATTTTCTCACATAAGTCCAATTTAATAAAATTCACTTACAATTAACAAAATTCAAGCATGAATTTTTCACACATGCATATATACATATAATAAGCATAAAATATGATGGCTAATTATTAGTATGACTCGGTTTTGTGGTCCCGAAACCACTTCCCGACTAGGGTCAATTTTGGGCTGTCACAACTCTCCCCCACTCAAGAAATTTTTGTCCCCGAAAATCTTACCGGTAAATAGGTTTGGGTATCGTTCTTTCATCGAGCTCTCGGTTTCCCAAGTAGCTTGCTCGATCCCGTGTTTGAGCCATAACACCTTTACTAACGGAACCCTTTTGTTTCGCAACTCCTTCACTTCATGAGCTAGGATACGCATCGGCTCTTCTTCATAACTCATATCGGCTTGAATTTCAACCTCCGACGGACTAATTATGTGCGAAGGATCAGATCTATAGTGTCGAAGCATCAAAACATGAAAGACGTCGTGAATCTTTTCAAGTTCAGGGGGTAAAATCAATCGATACGCAACTGGACCGACTCGTTCGGATATTTCATATGGCCCAATGAATCTCGGACTCAACTTGCCCTTTCGGCCAAATCTGAGTACCTTTTTCCAAGGCGAAACTTTAAGAAACACTTTATCTCCCACCTGATATTCAATGTCTTTTCGTTTCAAATCCGCATACGATTTCTGACGATTTGTGGCTGCCTTTAGACTTTCATGGATTACCCTTACTTTCTGTTCGGCATCTTTAATCAAATCGACTCCGAAAATTTTACTTTCACCGAGCTCGGTCCAAAACAATGGTGTACGTCATTTACGACCGTACAAAGCCTCGTAAGGTGCCATCTTAATACTTGATTGAAAACTATTGTTGTAAGCGAATTCAATCAAAGGTAAATACCGTTCCCATGAACCACTAAACTCGAGGATGCAACATCTCAACATATCTTCAAGTATCTGAATTATCCGCTCGGATTGACCATCGGTTTGTGGATGAAAAGCGGTGCTAAAATGCAGCTTGGTACCCAAAGCTTCTTGCAATTTCTTCCAAAATTGCGAGGTGAATCTCGGATCTCTATCGGACACGATAGAAATAGGTACCCCGTGTAATCTCACAATCTGAGAAACATACAATTCGGCTAGTTTATCCAATGAAAAATCCGTACGCACGGGGATAAAGTGAGCCGACTTAGTCAGTCTATCAACAACAACCCAAATCGCATCCTTCTTACTTGTTGACAATGGCAGTCCGGACACAAAGTCCATTGTGACTCGATCCCATTTCCACTCGGGTATCATGATCGGCTGAAGTAATCCTGAAGGCACTTGATGTTCCGCTTTCACTTGTTGACATATTAAACATCTCGAAACAAAGTCGGAGATGTCCCGTTTCATACCATGCCACCAAAACTGACGTTTCAAATCGTTGTACATTTTCGTACTCCCCGGGTGAATTGACATTCGGCTACAATGGGCTTCGTTCAGAATCATCGAAATGAGTTCTGAATTTCTTGGAACACACAACCGACTTCTGAACCTCAAACAATTGTCATCATCAATTTGAAATTCGGATTCCATATTCGGAATAATTCAGCCCGTTTTGCATCCAATTCATCGTCGACTTTCTGAGCTTCACGAATTTGATGAATCAATAATGGTTTGGCCTTTAATTCAGCTACTAACACATTGTCGGGTAGAATAGACAAGTGCACATTCATCGCTCGTAAAGCAAACAGCGATTTCCGGCTTAAGGCGTCCGCAACCACATTAGCCTTTCTCGGGTGGTAATCAATGAGAAGCTCGTAATCTTTCAACAACTCAAGCCAACGTCTTTGTCGCAGATTTAAGTCTCATTGAGTCATCAAATATTTGAGACTTCTGTGATCCGAAAATACATGGCACTTTTCGCCAAACAAACAATGTCGCCATATTTTCAAAGCAAATACGATGGCGGCTAGTTCGAGATCATGGGTTGGATAATTTCTCTCGTGTGGCTTCAATTGTCTCGACGCATAGGCCACAACTCGACCTTCTTGCATCAATACGCAACCCAACCCGAGTAGGGATGCGTCACTATAAATGACAAACTCTTTGCTTGATTCGGGTTGCAAAAAAATTGGAGGTTCAGTCAAATGAGTTTTCAGTTGATCGAAGCTTTTCTGACATTTCTCCGTCCATTCGAACTTAGCATCCTTTTGAAGTAGCTTCATCATTGGTGTGGCTATCATTGAGAAACCTTTTACAAATCGTCGGTAATAACCGGCGAGCCCTAGGAAGCTCCGAACTTTGGTAACATTTCTTGGAGGCTTCCAGTTAAGTATGGCTGAAATTTTGCTCGGGTCAACTCGAATACCCGATGCGGATACCACATGACCCAAGAAACTAACCTCTCTTAACCAGAACTCACACTTACTGAACTTAGCATATAACTTCTCATCTCGCAAAATTTGCAACACTAATCTCAGGTGCTCAGCATGTTCAGTCTCATCTCCTGAATAGACTAAGATGTCATCAATGAACACAACTACGAACCGGTCCAAATACTGTCTGAAGATTCGATTCATCAAATCCATAAATACCGCAGGGGCATTAGTGAGCCCGAACGGCATCACTAAGAACTCGTAGTGACCGTACCTCGTTCTGAAAGCAGTTTTGGGTACGTCCGAATCTCGAATCTGCAACTGATAATAACCCGATCTCAAATCTATCTTTGAAAACACTGAGGCTCCCTTTAGTTGATCAAACAAATCATCAATACGCGGTAATGGATATTTATTCTTTATCGTCACTTTATTCAGTTGATGATAGTCAATGCACAACCTCATGGTTCCGTCCTTCTTTTTCACGAACAATACTGGTGCACCCCAAGGTGAGAAACTTGGTCGAGCGAAACCTCTATCCATCAACTCTTGCAATTGAGCTTTCAATTCCTTTAACTCGGTTAGTGCCATACGATACGGAGCTATCGAAATTGGCGTAGTTCCAGGTACAAGCTCAATACCAAACTCTATCTCCCGAACAGGTGGAAACCCGGTAACTCTTCAGGAAAAACATCTGGGTATTCACAAACCACCGGCACAGATTCGGGTTTCTTTTCTAATTCTTTGTCATCAAGTACATACGCAAGGTATGCTTCGCACCCTTTTCTTACATATTTCTGGGCCAACATTGCTGATATTACAGCTGGCAACCCCCTTAAGTCCGTAGACTCAACTCGGATTATCTCGTTATTTGCGCACCTCAAATCAATAGTCTTGCTTTTGCAATTCACAACCGCATCATGCGCGGTCAACCAATCCAAACCAAGAATAATATCAAATTCATCAAACGGCAAAAGCATCAAATCAGCCGAAAAACAGGATTCTCGGATTATTAGAGGGCATCTCTTACACACTTTATCAACAAGTACGTATTGACCCAAAGGGTTTGACACTCGAATTACGAACTCAGTAGACTCAACAGGTAGAGTCTTACTGGATGCTAAGGTTTCGCATACATATGAATGAGTAGAGCCAGGGTCAATCAATACAATCACCTTAGTATCAAAGAGAGTGAAGGTACCAGTGATGACGTCAGGGGAGGATGCCTCCTCTCGTGCACGAATGGCATATGCTCTAGTAGGAGTACGGTTCTCAGCTCGAACAGCCGTATCAGAGGCCCCTCTCTGACTACCACCCCTACCTCCTAAAATTCTCGGTGGTCTACCTCTAGTTGTCACTCCACTAGGTCTTTCACCTTGAATCTTATTCTTCTCATCAAGCTCCGTGCAATCTCTAATGAAGTGGTCCTTCGAACCGCATCCGTAACAGGCCCTGTTAGTAGACTTACCCCAACATTCACCTAGGTGTCGTCTTCCGCATTGGGGACATTCAAGTTTCTCTTGACGATTATTGCCCACACTAGCTACCGAAGTAGCTCGGGAGTCCGTCGATGGTCGTGCTCTGATGGAAATTCCCGCAGTCGTCCTCGACTTATTAGTGTCCTCCCTGAACTTCTTTACAGCTGAGAACGGAGCTTTACCCGTCGATCTTTTACGATAGTCTCTAGCTTCAAATTCAGCCTTCTTCTTCTCCTTTCCAAGTTTTTCCGCCTTGCAGGCTCGTTCGACTAGTGTTACGAATTCTTTTATCTCCAAAATACCCACTAGTAGCTTTAAATCTTCATTCAATCCTTCTTCAAATCTTTTGCACATAGCAACCTCATCAGCTACACACTTCCGGGCATACCTACTGAGTCTTACGAATTCATGTTCGTATTCAGATACTGTCATACGGCCTTGCTTGAGTTCCAAGAATTCCTTGCGCTTTTGATCAATGAACCGTTGACTAATATATTTCTTTCGGAATTCCATTTGAAAGAAGTCCCAAGTAACTCGTTCGTTTGGGACTATGGAAATCAGGGTCCTCCACCAATAGTAGGCTGAGCCCACAACAAGGATATAGCACACTTTAGACATTCATCGGGTGTGCATGACAGTTCATCAAACACCCAAATGGTGTTATCAAGCCAGAACTCGGCCCTTTCAGCATCATCAGTAACTATGGCCCTAAACTCCTCAGCCCCGCGCTTCCTAATCAAGTCTTACAGGTGGCTTACTCAGCCTCACAGGATCAGTGACTGATGGCATTACGGGCTCTTGGGGTGGATTATTCAAATTCGGGAATTGTTGGACAGCCGGATTGGTTCGGGCATATTGCGCGACCCACTCATTCATCGTGGTAAAGAAGGCTTGTTTAGCCCCCTCACCTTGATTATTCGCAGATGACTGAGGTTCAACAGGCGGCGTCCCTTGTCCAGGAGCAGCCGCTACACTTTCAACGTCATCCGCCAAGGTTCTCTCTACACCGGGATCCATTTACTAATCAAAACAAAAATTTTAACCGTCAGAAGTCATCACACATTTAAACATTAACATTAAGGCATGTATAGCTAGACTCATACGTGCTATGGTAGTCCTAGAACCGACTAAACCATAGCTCTGATACCAATAAAATTGTAACACCCCGAACCCGAGACCGTCGCCGGAGTCGAACACGAGGTGTTAACAGACTTCAATCCACTTATTTGACATTTCCCAGACAAGCTGCCAATCTGCGTACTAGTCGCTTTAAAAATCATATCTTGAGTTCTGAAACTAGAAATCCAGTTCTGTAAATTTTCCCTGGAACTAGACTCATATAACTATATGGTAGAATTTTTGTAGAATTTTTCGTTGGGCAAATTAGTACAGTTTATTAGTTAAATTCTCCCCTATTACAGGGTGCAACTACACTGACCTTCATGCATTACGATTTGGATAACTCCCTGCACAGAGCTTCAATACTGATTCCGTTTGTTTCTATAGAAACTAGACTCAAAGAGGAATCTATACATATATTGAATGACTCCTAATTATCTCTGGTTAATTTATAATAAATTTCAAAAGTCGGAACAGGGAACCCAGAAACTGTTCTGTCCCTGTCTCACGAGAACCTGAATATCTCTTAACATACTGTCCATATGATCATTTCGTTACTTCTATATGAAAATAGACTCATCGAGCTTCGATTACATAATTTATTAACTATTTAATTCCATTCCTACTAATTTTTGTAATTTTTCAATCCCACGTCACTGCTGCTGCCAGCATCTGTTACTGAAGCAACTATGCCCATTTCGTGATTTCTCATTGATCTATCTAGTAATTCATCATACATATCACAAAATTATAATCATGACTAGCCATACCAAAGGCTAATCATTGTCAAACATCTCCCTACTACACTATTGCCATATCATGAATCTTAACACCAAAATTAATCAGCCATGACATATGGCATAAAAATCGAATTACCAAGACTTACGACCTAACGTTATAAAACCGAATCCAACCGAACATTTATGCCATTTTCGCATGGCTAAAAGTTTACATACCAAATTTCAACAAAACATATTAGCCTATACATGCCGAAATGTTCTCCTAGACCGACTAAAAAGAAGATACCAAAAGTTGCTAGCCGGTGTGATGACTCCGATGACGGCCCGGTCACGTAAAAAGAGACGAGTCCAAGAAACCTAAAATAGGTGACAAGGAAACACCGAGTGAGTATATAACTTAGTAAGTCATAAGCAATGCACTACCATCCATTAATAACATTATCACAAGAGGAAACAAAATGGAACGAGGCTAGTTACTCCATCCATACCGAACCATACCATAGTTCCTTAAACCTATCGGTTCAATCTCATACCAAGTCATGCATTCACATTCCATATACTAATCAATAGGATATTTGAGGCATTATCATACATCATTTTATTTTCGTTACAATCATACAACTAAACGACCTTTCACCTATTCCACGATAAATCTTATGTACATGACTTCAATTATAATTGTCACATAGGTTCAAACTTACCAAGCTCAACTTCAAATATAAACATAGCGCCTATTAGTCACGAACTCAAGGTACTTACCCGATCCGCTGTCCGTGATCAACTCAATAATATCGCACACTTAGTGTCCATAGTGATTCAAAAGTATATATTAAGTCCGCACACTCAGTGCTATATAATCAACTCGCACACTTAGTGCTATATAATCAAACTCGCACACTTAGTGCTACATAATCAAACTCGCACACTTAGTGCTGTACAATTTAAACCCGCACACTTAGCGCCAATCTCATGATCATAAATGTTTATACCCGCACACTTAGTGCCAAGATCAACAACTCAATACATCTCACCTCTTTTCTTTTCATTCAACACTTTCATCACCACATACATACATGTATATATATATTTATCATTCCATTCAGCATCATTACATAGACGTTATGACCATTTAAATTAAAACAAACTATATGCTTAATGACTTACTTTATGTTAGGTAAAATAATTCCAAGTCGGCTACTCGATGACCTTCGATTTCCCCTTGTTGGACGCCTCTCCTTTAGGTTCTTGAGCTTAAATAAATAAATCAACTAGTTTAATTACCTTGCTAGTTATTTATATCCCATAACATTAATAGTTTCATATCAAAAGAAGCATACGACAACATTTTATTTTTATTCACCTTATGCTTTTTACTAACTTTAAGCCATTCGGCTATTGATCACCTAAGATCCAATTACTAAAATTAACCCAATAAATATTTCAATAACACACATAAATATTATATACACGGCAACCACCCTTGTTAATTACTCATATATATTTTAATAATTTTCGTTTCATCTTACAGCCATTCTTGTTCAAAACATTAGAACCTTAACTAATACTTATAAATTGTCTCAAGGCCGAATGCATTCTTACTTCCAAAGTAACATAGTCTATGATATATTTTATTTCAAGGTACATATTCATAAATCAAATTCAACCATATAAACCAATATCACCCACTTGATCAATTATAGAGAATTAAAGTTAATATCACAATGTGTACTCTATATGGCCCATTATACATAATCAAATTTAACATTATCTATATATTTACTCATATGGCCGAATATACATACCCCCATATAATATTATTTTCATTCCATTTAACACTTAATTTCCACCACATAAACACTTGGTCGAATAATCCTAAACTAGCAAAACTCCACATTTGTTCATACCATCTTTTAAATTCACATATATCTATTTAGGTAGTTCATATTTTCCCCTTTCTAATATTTCAATCCAAAATATCAAAACACCATCCTTTTAGCATTTATCCAATAATACCGTATGCACAATTTGTCACCAAAGCTAAAGAAAAATCAACATATGGGTTACAATAAGAGCTTGGCTACTACTAGATTCTCATAAAAATCAATAGAAATAACATGAACTCCTACCTTATTTAACCTCCAAGATAGCCGAATGCCCTAGACAAATTCCTTCCTCTTTCCCCTTTTGTTTCGGCTTTGCAAGAAGGTAAGGAAGATGAACACACTCTTTCTTTTTTTTTCTCTTTTCTTTGTCTAGTTACGGCAAATGGAGGGGGGGATGGATGAGACAACTTTGTTTTCATCACCCCTCCCTTTTCATTACTTAATTACTAACCCTTTTATTTATTCTTTCTAACATAACACACTAAGCCAACATGTTCCCAACATGTTTCCACCCATAGCATGGCCAACCACTAGCTCAAATTTTGGGTAATTTGACATGCAAACCCATCATTTTCATAACATGCATTAATAGGCCACTTCACATTTGCCTAACACATTTCTAAATTTTCTCACATAAGTCCTATTTAATAAAATTCACTTACAATTAACAAAATTCAAGCATGAAATTTTCACACATGCATATATAAATATAATAAGCATCAAATATGATGGCTAATTATTAGTATGACTCAGTTTTGTGGTCCCGAAACCACTTCCCGACTAGGGTCAATTTTGGGCTGTCACATAAGATATCACCCTCATTTGAAAGCTCATGCTTCAAGTGTCTCAAAAAATGCAAAAATCATTAAGCGAAACTATCAAAATCACTTACTTATGAGTGCTTCAAGTTGCTAAAATTTCAAGCTCTTAAACCCCAAATATTTGCTGATATTTTTGGCTAAGGGAGGAATGATGCTAGCTCTTTCCTTCACTTTCTTTTTCTTTTGTTAAAAATGAAACTAGTCAAAATTGGTGACCTAAGCTTCACCTAACTTCGACAATTTTGTCTCCCGTCACTCCATGGTCGGCTAACACTATTAAAAAAGGTGTAATTGCCCTTTAAAAGCCTCAATTTTGATTCTCTAGCTATTTAACATATTTGGGTACTAAAATGTAACTTTTGTCTTTTATGCGATTTAGTCATTTTTCGAAATTGGACTAGAAATCGCTAAAATTAACTTACCAAAATTTACATGCACTTATATAATCATACCATAACCTCATAAAAATAATTTTCTAACTTTGGATTTGTGGCCCTGATACCACTGTTCCGACTAGGCCCTAAATCGGGTTGTTACATTTCCCCCTTAGGGGTTTTCGTCCTCAAAAATCTTACCGGTGAATAACTTCGGATACTACTCTCTCAGAGACTCCTCGGGTTCCAATGTGGCTTCCTCGATTCCATGTCTATGCCACAAAACCTTTACAAGTGGTATATTCTTATTCCTTAATGTTTTACCTCTCGAGCTAAGATCTTAACTGGTTTTTCACCATAAGTCATATCTGGAAGAATCTCAACTTCAGTTGGTGTAATTACATGCGAAGGTTCTGATCTGTATCAGCGTAGGATGGACACGTGAAATACGTTGTGAATCTTTTCTAACTCTGGCGGCAAACCCAAACGGTAGGCAACAGGCCCTACTATCTTGGTAACCTCATAAGGTCCTATAAAACGAGGACTCAAACTGCCTTTTCTACTAAGTCTGAGGACTTTCCTCCACAGAGAAACTTTCAAAAATACCTTATCCCTGAATTAAAATTTAATCTCCCTTCGTTTCAAATCCGTGTAGGATTTTTATCTATTCGAGGCAGCTTTCAAACAGTCACGAATCACCTTAACTTTTTCCTCAGCCTCTTTTATCAATTCAACCCCATGAATCTGACTCTCTCTCAACTTAGTCCAGAATAAGGGCATTCGATACTTCCGCCAATACAAAGCCTCATAAGGCGCCATTTTCAGACTCGACTGATAGCTATTGTTATAGGCGAATTCAACCAATCCTAAGTATTTTTCCCAACTTCCTTGGAATTCAAGAACACAACATCTCAAGATGTCTTCTAAGATTTGTATTACTCATTCTGACTGTCCATCAGTCTGTGGATGAAAAGCCGTGCTGAAACTCAACTTGGTTCCTAAAGCCTCTTGCAACCTCTTCCAAAATCTCGAGGTGAATCGCGGGTCTCTATCTGAAACAATCGACAATGGTACACCATGTAGTCTCACAACTTCAGAAACATACAAGTCAGTAATTTCTCAAGGGAGTAGTCGGTACGTACTGGTATGAAATGGACTGACTTAGTGAGTCTATCGATAATAACCTATACTGCATCTCTCTTTTTCGGGGTTAGAGGCAAACTGGTCATGAAATCCATGGTGATACGATCCCATTTCCACTCTAGAACCATAATAGGTTGAAGTAGCCCAGAAGGTACTTGGTGTTCAGCCTTTACTTGTTGACACACTAAACACTTGGAAACAAACTCTGAAATATTCTTTTCATTCCCGACCACCAATATATTTTCTTCAGGTCGTTATACATTTTTGCACTGCCTGGATGGACAGACAAACTGCCACTATGTGCCTCTCGTAAAATCTTCTGAATGAGCTCACTATCTTTAGGTACACAAACTCTACCTTTGAACATTAAAAATTCATCGGTACTAGTCTGAAAATCAGATTCAACACCTGACTCACACTAAATTTTCTGAGCTTGCAACTTCTCATCACTCTTCTGAGCTTCTCGGATCTCATGAAGAAAAGTCAGCCTATGTAACACCCCGTACCCGAGACCGTTGCCGGAGTCAGACATGAGGGGTTCGCAAACTTAAATCACTTATTTGCACAGTCCATTTTAAATTTCCAGACGAGCTGGCTAACTGCGTCACTGTCACCTTAAAAATCATATCTCGAGTTCCAAAACTCGGAAACTAGTTCTGTAAATTTTTCCTGAAAATAGACTCATATGTTCATCTACAATTTTTTTTCTAGAATTTTTGGTCGAGCCAATTAGTACAGTTTATTAGCTAAATTCTCCCCTGTTTCAGGGTTCGACTACACTGACCTTTGCGCATTACGACTTAAATATCTCCCTGTACAGGGCTTCAATACTGACTCCGTTTGCTTCTATAGAAACTAGACTCAAAAAGGAATCTATACATATATGGCATGACTTATAATTATCTCTGGTTAATTTATAATGAATTTCCAAAGTCGGAACAGGGAATCCAGAAACCGTTCTGGCCCTGTCTCATGAAAACTTAAATATCTCTTAACATACTGTTCATATGATCGTTTCGTTACTTTCCTATGAAAATAGATTCATCAAGGTCCGATTACATAATTTACTCACTATTTAATTCCATTCCTACTATTTTTAGTGATTTTTCACATTCACGTAACTGCTGCTATCAGCATCTATTTTTAAGGTAGACTTTACCTATTACATAGTTTCCATGATTCAACTAGCCCTTTTTCATATATAGCACAAAATATGATCATGATTAACCATTCCAATGGCTAATCGTTCCCAAACATTTCCATACCTCTTAATGAACATCATACAAGACGATTATAATATTAAGCTCAAAGTGTATATAAGCCATTTTCGCATGGCTATCCAAATTTATACAAAACCAAAGGGTCCATGACCAACAACAAAAAGGGTAGTCCTATACATGCCATTTCAAAGTTCAACCAAAAGTGTACCAAAAGGGGCTTTGATAGTGTGGGAGACTTCGACTTCAATAATCCCGAGTCCGATAGCTGACGAACCAAAATCTATAAAACAGAGATTCAAAGAACGGAGTAAGCATTTAATGCTTAGTAAGTTTTGAGCAATGGAATTAGGCTCAACTGAAGTATAGCATTCATATAACTAAACGGATAATTTCATATACACATATATTCTCAAAAATCAGTCCTACTTCACATTTCCAACCCTTATATTCATACATAAGGGATCAACTTAACCAAAACCGGAAGCTCCTTAATCGACTGAGCGAATACTATTTAAGAGGAATCAATTAATCCAATGCATGTACAACACATACCTCGTTGTTGAGTTTTTACGAGCGTATTAATTGAAATTATTACAGCAGATCGCTCATTCCCAAATCACGTACCTTTGGAATTTAACCGGATATAGCTACTCGCTCAAATGCCTTCGGGACATAGCCCGGTTAGAGTAACTCGCACAATTGCCTTCGGGACTTAGCCCGGATTTAGTAACTCGCACAAATGCCTTCGAGACTTAGCCCGGATTTAGTAACTCGCACAAATGCCTTCGGGTTTTGGCCCGGATATAGTAACTCGCACAAATGCCTTCGGATCTTAGTCCGGATATAGTCACTTAGCACAAAAGCCTTCGGGACTTAGCCCGGATATCATTCGAATAACCATGCACATATATCAATAAATCATGACACATCCATATTTCATTTTCATTACCAAAGCTCAAACACAAGACACTTATCACACTTACAAATTTGGGCTTAATAGCCACATACAAACAGCATGGTTTAATTTGCTTTATGACACTATCTCTATGCACATACGGCTACCCGTCATACGTATAGATTAATTAACTCAACATATGATTCAAGTAGAATCATCATATCACCGCATATTTGTTATGCTCATACATCATGACTTAATCAAATCGGTAACTAAGTCTCGTTACTCGAAAACTTACCTCGGATGTTGTCGAACGATTTTGATGGCTATTCGACCACTTTTTCCTTCCCTTTATCGGATTTAGTTCCCCTTTGCTCTTGAGCTTAATTTAACAAATAAATTGATTTAATCATTTGAGCATCGAAAAGAGGAACTCAAGGTACTTAGCCCATATATACATTAGACATTAAAGTCACATACATGTGAAATCATGCATCAACTCAACATATTAACCCACACTCCCTTTTAGCCGATTGTCTAAACCAAGATAAAGGCATCAATATGCTTGCCTCTAACCGAATACATACAACACTAATCTTCTCATGTGGCCGAGTATGCATGTATATGTTGAGGCCAATTATATACTTAATACCACCCATAAATGGCATACCAATACATCATGTGCAAACATATATATATATATATGCAAGAGCCGAATCATAAGGTCGATTATAACCATTTCATATATTTTCATCATATACCCGAATGCAGAAATACATTATAATAACTTCCAACTCAAATCATGTTACAAATTTATACTTCACAAGGATAAATCATTAACCAAATATAAACATATATCCGAATTCACATGTATATTTTATTTTTACATGAAGCATAGCCGAATCATTTTATCCATGAGTAACATAACAAGCATAAATCATACTTATGGATATACCATGGCCGATTGCTTCATGAAGTTGCTAAGACCTACCATTTTCAAATTCTCACACACACTCTATCATCTTCATACCTCACCAACACAACATCAAACATCCACCAAGAAGACAACACCCATGGCCGAGTATCATCTCCCTCACATAGCAAAGATTTAAACCATGGGCTAGTTAGAACTCTAGCTAACAACTAAAAACATGCATGAATCTCATGGCACAACATCAAACTTACCTTAACCTAGATACAAGTATGGCCGAACCTCTTCCTAATCCTCTTCCAAGCCGAACATGAAGCAAGAGCTCCTTCCTTCTTCCTTAGAACTTTTGGCCAAAAGAAATGAAAAAGGATGGACACCATTTTTTTTCTTTTTTTTTCATCATATTCCCTTTCATTATTTTATTACCATGCTCCTTATTTTATTTTTCCTAACATACATCACTAACATAACATGTTTGTGACATGTTTCCACCCATAGCATGGCCGGCCACTATGCTTTAATTTGGCTAATTTGACATGCAAGGACAAGCACTTTCCCACATATATTAATAGGCCACTTTAACACTTGCCTAGCATATTTCTAAATTGTCTCACATAAGTCCCTACTAATAAATTTCACATACACTGACCAAATTAAAGTACGGAACTATCACGCAAGCATTTACGCACATCATAAACACAAAATATAACCTTTAATTTTTTATAAGACTCGGTTTCGTGGTCCCGAAACCACTTTCTGACTAGGGTCACTTTAGGGTTGTCACAACTCTCCCCCACTTAAGAAATTTTCATCCCAGAAAATCTTACCGGTAAATAGGTTTGGGTATCGCTCTTTCATAGAGTTCTCCGGTTCCCAAGTAGCTCCTTCCATCCCGTGTTTGAGCCATAACACTTTTACTAAAGGAACCTTTTTGTTTCGTAACTCTTTCACTTCACGAGCTAGGATACGAATCGGTTCTTCTTTATAACTCATATTGGCTTGAATTTCAACCTCTGATGGACTAATTATGTGCGATGGATCAGATCTATAACGTTGAAGCATCGAAACATGAAAGACGTCGTGAATCTTTTCAAGTTCAGGGGGCAAAATCAATCGATACGCAACTGGACTGACTCGTTCAGATATTTCATATGGCCCGATGAACCTCGGACTCAATTTGCCCTTACGCCCAAATCTGAGTATCTTTTTCCAAGGTGAAACTTTAGGAAACACTTTATCTCCCACCTGATATTCAATGTCCTTTCGTTTCAAATCCGCATACGATTTCTGACGATCTGTGGCTGCCTTCAGACTTTCACGGATTACTTTTACTTTCTGTTCGGCATCTTTAATCAAATCAATTCCAAAAATTTTACTTTCATCGAGCTCGGTCCAAAACAATGGTGTACGGCATTTACGCCCGTACAAAGCCTCGTAAGGTGCCATCTTAATACTTGATTGAAAACTATTGTTGTAAGCGAATTCAATCAAAGGTAAATACCGCTCCCATGAACCACTAAACTCGAGGATGCAACATCTCAACATATCCTCAAGTATCTGAATTATCCGCTCGGATTAACCATCGGTTTGTGGATGAAAAGCGGTGCTAAAATGCAGCTTGGTACCCAAAGCTTCTTGTAATTTCTTCCAAAATTGAGAGGTGAATCTCGGATCTCTATCCGATACAATAGAGATAGGTACCCCGTGTAATCTCACAATCTGAGAAATGTACAATTTAGAAAGGTTATCCAATGAAAAATCCGTACGTACGGGGATAAAGTGAGCCGACTTAGTCAGTCTATCCACAACAACCCAAATCGCATCTTTCTTACTTGCCGATACTGGCAACCCAGATACGAAATCCATCGTGACTCGATCCCATTTCCATTCAAGTATCATGATTGGCTGGAGTAAACCCGTAGGCACTTGATGTTCCGCCTTTACTTGCTGACATATTAAACACTTCGAAACAAAATCGGAAATGTCTCGTTTCATACCATGCCACCAAAACTGACGTCTCAGATCGTTGTACATTTTCGTACTCCCCAGGTGAATCGACATTCGGCTACAATGAGCTTCATTCAAAATCATCGAAATGAGTTCTGAATTTCTTGGACCACACAACCGACTTCTGAACCTCAAACAATCGTCATCATCAATTTGAAACTCTGATTCCATATTCGAAACACATTCAGCCCGTTTTGCAACCAGTTCATCATCGACTTTCTGAGCTTCACGAATTTGATGAATCAACAATGGTTTGGCCTTTAATTCCGCCACTAACACATTGCCGGATAGAACAGACAAGTGTACATTCATCGCTCGTAAAGCAAACAGTGATTTACGACTTAAGGCATCCGCAACCACATTAGCCTTTCCCGGGTGATAGTCAATGACAAGTTCATAATCTTTCAACAACTCAAGCCAACGCCTTTGTCGCAGATTCAAGTCTCTTTGAGTCATCAAATATTTGAGACTTTTGTGATCCGAAAATACATGGCACTTCTCACCAAATAAGTAATGTCGCCATATTTTCAAAGCGAATACGATGGCAGCCAATTCGAGATCATGGGTCGGATAATTTTTCTCATGTGGCTTTAATTGTCTCGACGCATAGGCCACAACTCGACCCTCTTGCATCAATACGCAACCCAACCCAAGTAAGGAGGCATCACTATAAATGACAAACTCTTTGCCTGATTCGGGCTGCACTAGAATTGGAGCTTCAGTCAGATAAGTTTTCAGTTGATCGAAACTTTTCTGACATTTTTTCGTCCATTCGAACTTAACATCTTTTTGAAGTAGCTTCGTCATTGGTGTGGCTATCATCGAGAAACCTTTTACAAATCGTCGGTAGTAACCGGCAAGTCCCAAAAAGCTCCGAACCTCAGTAATATTTCTCGGAGGCTTCCAGTTAAGTATGGCTAAAATTTTGCTCGGGTCAACTCGAATACCCGATGCAGATACCACGTGACCCAAAAAGCTCACCTCTCTTAACTAGAACTCACACTTACTGAACTTAGAATATAACTGCTTATCCCGTAAAATTTGCAACACTAATCCAGGTGTTCAGCATGATCGGTTTCATTTCTCGAATAAACCAAAATATCATCGATAAATACGACTACAAACTGATCCAAATACGGTCTGAAGATCCGATTCACCAAATCCATAAATACAGCAGGGGCATTAGTGAGCCCAAACGGCATCACTAAGAACTCGTAGTGTCCGTATCTCGTTCTGAAAGTAGTTTTGGGTATATCCGAATCTCAAATTCGCAACTGATAATAACCCGATCTCAAATCTATCTTTGAAAACACCGAGGCTCCCTTTAGTTGATCAAACAAATCGTCAATACACGGTAACAGATATTTATTCTTTATTGTCACTCTATTCAGCTGACGATAGTCGATGCACAACCTCATGGTTCCGTCCTTCTTTTTCACAAACAATACTGGTGCACCCCAAGGTGAGAAACTTGGTCGAGCGAAACCTCTATCCGTCAATTCTTGCAACTGAGCTTTCAACTCTTTTAACTCGGTTGGTGCCATACGATACGGAGCTATCGAAATCGGCGTAGTCCCAGGTACAAGCTCAATACCAAACTCTACTTCCCGAACCGGTGGTAAACCCGGTAATTCTTTGGGAAAAACATTCGGGTATTCACAAACCACCGGCAAAAATTCGGGTTTCTTTTCTAACTCTTTGTCATCAAGTACATACGCAAGGTATGCTTCGCACCCCTTTCTTACATATTTCTGAGCCAACATTGATGACATTACAGTTGGCAACCCCTTTAAGTCCGTAGACTCAACTCAGATTATCTCGTTATTTGCGCACCTCAAATCAATAGTCTTGCTTTTGCAATTCACAACCGCATCATGCACAGTCAACCAATCCAAACCGAGAATAACTTCAAATTCATCAAACGGCAAAAGCATCAAGCCCGCCAGAAAACAGGAACCTCGAATTACTAGGGGACATTTCTTACACACTTTGTCGACAAGCACGTAACGATCCAAGGGATTTGACACCCGAATTACGAACTCAGTAGACCCAATAGGTAAAGTCTTACTGGATGCTAAGGTTTCACATATATAAGAATGAGTAGAACCGGGGTCAATCAAAGCAATCACATTAGTATCAAAGAGAGTAAAAGTATCGGTAATAACATCTGGCGAGGAAGCATCCTCGCGTGCGCGTATAGTGTAAGCTCTAGCAGGAGCACGAGCCTCAGATCTGGTTGTAGCATCTCTAGATCCTCTCTGACCGCCACTAGCATTGCCCGTATTCCTAGATGGTCTACCCCGAGCAGTAGTAGCACCAGGTTTCCCACTCTGATTTACGTTCTGTTTAAACAATCTCGGGCAATCTTTAATAAAGTGGTCGGCTGACCCGCACTTGTAACAGGAGCGGTCATGGAATCTACAACTCCCCGAGTGCCATTTACCACAATACCGACACTCCGTTCTGTCTCAACGATCATTTCCAACATTGGCGACCGAAGTGACTCGTGCACTCACAGGGGGTCGATCACGGTCTCGTCTAGAAAAACCCGAAGTGTCTCTAGATCGGCCCAAATCATCTCTGAATTTCTTCGATGACTATTGAAAGGGCCTCCCCGAAGACCTCTTACGAAACTCCTTTGCTCCCATATCAGCTTTTCTTTTCTCCACATTGAGCTCCTCGGCTTTGCAAGCTCGCTCGACAAGTATCACAAATTCTCGGATTTCCAAGGTGCCAACATACAACTTTATCTCATCATTTAGTCCATCCTCGAAATGTTTACACATTACGGCTTCTGAGGAAATGCATTCTCGTGCGTACCGGCTAAGCCTCACAAATTTTCGTTCATAGTCGGTAACCGACATGGAACCTTGTTTGAGTTCAAGAAATTCCTTTCATTTCTGGTCAATGAATCTCTGACTGATATACTTTTTTCGAAACTCGGTTTGGAAGAACTCCCAAGTTACTTGCTCTCTGGGCACCACAGAAGTCAACGTATTCCACCAATAGTAGGCAGAATCACGTAGCAAGGAGATAGTACACTTTAGGCACTCATCGGGTGTGCAAGATAGCTCATCGAGTACCCGGATAGTGTTGTCCAACCAAAATTCAGCTTGCTCGGCATCATCGCTGTCCGTAGCTTTAAATTCAGTAGCCCCGTGTTTTCGAATTCTGTCAACTGGGGGCTTATTTGACCTTATTTGGTCAGTTACCGGAGGTATGGTAGGTGCGGGGGTGGTATTTGTCGGGAATGGAGGTTGTGAAACAGCCGTATTAGTTCGAATGTATTGGTTGAACCAATCATTCATCACGCTATAAAAAGCTTGTCTAGCTTCATCATTCGGATTACTAGCATTAGGTTGAGAGTCCACCGGCGCTGTCCCTTGTACGGGAGCAGGCGCTACACTCTCGAGATCATCAGCTACCGTTCGGTCAGGATCGAGATCCATTACTATAAATAAACACATTTGCAAATGTCAGAAATCACCACACTATCAAATAATCACATAATGGCATGTATAGCTAGACCCAAACGTAGTACGGTAGTCCTAGAATCGACTAAACCGTAGCTCTGATACCAATAAAATTGTAACACCCCGTACCCGATTGCCGGAGTCAGACACGAGGGGTTCGCAGACCTAAATCACTTATTTGCACAGTCCATTTTAAATTTCCAGACGAGTTGGCTAACTGCGTCACTGTCACCTTAAAAATCATATCTCGAGTTCCAAAACTCGAAAACCAGTTCCGTAAATTTTTCCTGAAACTAGACTCATATTTTCATCTACAATTTTTTTCTATAATTTTTGGTCGAGCCAATTAGTACAGTTTATTAGCTAAAGTCTCCCCTGTTTTAGGGTTCGACTACACTGACCTTTGCGCATTATGACTTGGATATCTCCCTGTACAGGGCTTCAATACTGATTCCGTTTGTTTCTATAGAAACTAGACTCAAAAAGGAATCTATACATATATGGCATGACTTATAATTATCTCTGGTTAATTTATAATGAATTTCCAAATTCAAAACAGGGAATCCAGAAACCGTTCTGGCCCTGTCTCACGAAAACTTAAATATCTCTTAACATACTGTTCATATGATCGTTTCGTTACTTTCCTATGAAAATAGAATCATCAAGGTTCGATTACATAATTTACTAACTATTTAATTCCATTCCTACTATTTTTAGTGATTTTTCACATTCACGTAACTGCTGCTATCAGCGTCTATTTTTAAGGTAGACTTTACCTATTACATAGTTTCCATGATTCAACAAGCCCTTTTTCATATATAGCACAAAATATGATCATGATTAACCATTCCAATGGCTAATCGTTCCCAAACATTTCCATACCTCTTAATGAACATCATACAAGACGATTATAATATTAAGCTCAAAGTGTATATAAGCCATTTTCGCATGGCTATCCAAATTTATACAAAACCAAAGGGTCCATGACCAACAACAAAAAGGGTAGTCCTATACATGTCATTTCATAGTTCAACCAAAAGTGTACCAAAAGGGGCTTTGATAGTGTGGGAGACTTCGACTTCAATAATCCCGAGTCCGATAGCTGACGAACCAAAATCTATAAAACAGAGATTCAAAGAACGGAGTAAGCATTTAATGCTTAGTAAGTTTTGAGCAATGGAATTAGGCTCAACTGAAGTATAGCATTCATATAACTAAACGGATAATTTCATATGCACATATATTCTCAAAAATCAGTCCTACTTCACATTTCCAACCCTTATATTCATACATAAGGGATCAACTTAACCAAAACCGAAAGCTCCTTAATCGACTGAGCGAATACTATTTAAGAGGAATCAATTAATCCAATGCATGTACAACACATACCTCGTTGTTGAGTTTTTACGAGCGTATTAATTGAAATTATTACAGCAGATCGCTCATTCCCAAATCACGTACCTTTGGAATTTAACCGGATATAGCTACTCGCTCAAATGCCTTCGGGACATAGCCCGGTTAGAGTAACTCGCACAATTGCCTTCGGGACTTAGCCCGGATTTAGTAACTCGCACAAATGCCTTCGGGACTTAGCCCGGATTTAGTAACTCGCACAAATGCCTTCGGGTTTTGGCCCGGATATAGTAACTCGCACAAATGCCTTCGGATCTTAGTCCGGATATAGTCACTTAGCACAAAAGCCTTCGGGACTTAGCCCGGATATCATTCGAATAACCATGCACATATATCAATAAATCATGACACATCCATATTTCATTTTCATTACCAAAGCTCGAGCACAAGACACTTATCACACTTACAAATTTGGGCTTAATAGCCACATACAAACAGCATGGTTTAATTTGCTTTATGACACTATCTCTATGCACATACGGCTACCCGTCATACGTATAGACTAATTAACTCAACATATGATTCAAGTAGAATCATCATATCACCGCATATTTGTTATGCTCATACATCATGACTTAATCAAATCGGTAACTAAGTCTCGTTACTCGGAAACTTACCTCGGATGTTGTCGAACGATTTTGATGGCTATTCGACCACTTTTTCCTTCCCTTTATTGGATTTAGTTCCCCTTTGCTCTTGAGATTAATTTAACAAATAAATTGATCTAATCATTTGAGCATCGAAAAGAGGAACTCAAGGTACTTAGCCCATATATACATTAGACATTAAAGTCACATACATGTGAAATCATGCATCAACTCAACATATTAACCCACACTCCCTTTTAGCCGATTGTCTAAACCAAGATAAAGGCATCAATATGCTTGCCTCTAACCGAATACATGCAACACTAATCTTCTCATGTGGCCGAGTATGCATGTATATGTTGAGGCCAATTATATACTTAATACCACCCATAAATGGCATACCAATACATCATGTGCAAACATATATATATATATGTGCAAGAGCCGAATCATAAGGTCGATTATAACCATTTCATATATTTTCATCATATACCCGAATGCAGAAATACATTATAATAACTTCCAACTCAAATCATGTTACAAATTTATACTTCACAAGGATAAATCATTAACCAAATATAAACATATATCCGAATTCACATGTATATTTTATTTTTACATGAAGGATAGCCGAATCATTTTATCCATGAGTAACATAACAAGCATAAATCATACTTATGGATATACCATGGCCGATTGCTTCATGAAGTTGCTAAGACCTACCTTTTTCAAATTCTCACACACACTCTATCATCTTCATACCTCACCAACACAACATCAAACATCCACCAAGAAGACAACACCCATGGCTGAGTATCATCTCCCTCACATAGCAAAGATTTAAACCTTGGGCTAGTTAGAACTCAAGCTAACAACTAAAAACATGCATGAATCTCATGGCACAACATCAAACTTACCTTAACCTAGATACAAGTATGGCCGAACCTCTTCCTAATCCTCTTCCAAGCCGAACATGAAGCAAGAGCTCCTTCCTTCTTCCTTAGAACTTTCGGCCAAAAGAAATGAAAAAGGATGGACACCTTTTTTTTCTTTGTTTTCATCATATTCCCTGTCATTATTTTATTACCTTGCTCCTTATTTTATTTTTCCTAACATACATCACTAACATAACATGTTTGTGACATGTTTCCACCCATAGCATGGCCGGCCACTATGCTTTAATTTGGCTAATTTGACATGCAAGGACAAGCACTTTCCCACATATATTAATAGGCCACTTTAACACTTGCCTAGCATATTTCTAAATTGTCTCACATAAGTCCCTACTAATAAATTTCACATACACTGACCAAATTAAAGTATGGAACTATCACACAAGCATTTACGCACATCATAAACACAGAGTATAACCTTTAATTATTTATAAGACTCGGTTTCGTGGTCCTGAAACCACTTTTCGACTAGGGTCACTTTAGGGCTGTCACAGCCTAGCTCTCAGCTCTACTAGGATCGAACCATCATTAGATACAGTCAGCTGAGCGTTCAAAGCTCTCAAAGTAAACAACGACTTTTTTTTCAAAGCGTCGGCGACTACGTTCGCCTTTCCTAGATGGTAGTCAATGATCAACTCATAATCTTTTATTAGCTCTAACCATCGTCGTTGCCTCAAATTCAACTCTTTCTTAGTCATTAAATACTTTAGACCCTTATGATCAGTAAATACTCAGCATCTCTCACCATACAAATGGTGTCGCCAAATTTTCAGTGTGAACACTACAGTTGCTAGCTTTAAATCATGGGTCGAATAATTCCTTTCTTGAGGTTTTAGTTGTCTCGAGGCATAGGCTATAACCTTGCCTTCTTGCATTAGCACACACCCTAAGCCATTTAGCTAGGCATCACTAAAAACTACAAATTCCTTGCCCGGCTCAGGTTGCACCAAAATTGGGGCTTCAGTCAACAAAGCCTTTAATTTCTCGAAGCTCTGTTGGCACTCTTCTGTCCATTCAAACTTGACATCTTTCTACAGTAGCCTTGTTATTGGTGTAGCTATCATGTAGAATCCATTTACAAATCGCCTATAGTATCCCGCTAGCCCCAGAAAACTGCGAACCTCTGTCACCTTCCTCGGTGGTTTCCACTCCACAATGGCGGAGATCTTATTTGGATCAACTCGGATTCCATCACCCAACACTATATGTCCTAGAAACCCGACCTCTTTGAGCAAAAACACGCTCTTACTAACCTTGGCATAAATTTATTTATCCCTCAAGATCTGCAACACAGTTCTCAAATGCTCCAAGTGCTCATTCTCGTTATGCAAATAAACCAAGATGTCATCAATAAAAATGACGACGAAGCTATCCAAATACGGTTGAAAGATGTGGTTCATCAAGTCCATTAATACTGCTGGGGCATTTGTCAATCCAAAAGGCATAACAAGAAACTCATAGTGCCCATATATCATCCGAAAAGCAGTCTTCGGCACATCTTGTTTCTTGACTCTTAACTGGTAGTAACCTGACCTCAAATCTATTTTAGAAAATACAGTGGCTCCTCTCAGTTGATCGAAGAGATCATCAATCCTTGGCAAGGGATACTTGTTCTTTACCGTTACTTTGTTAAGTTGTCTATAGTCGATACATAACCTCATCGACCTGTCTTTCTTTTTCACAAAAAGCACCGAAACACCCCATAGTGAGTAACTCAGTCTAGCAAAACCTTTATCTGTTAATTCTTGCAACTGTACCTTCAGCTCCTTTAACTCGATGGGGGCCATTCTATAAGGTGCAATTGAGATTGGTGTCGTACCAGGAGACAACTAGATATCAAACTCAACTTCTCTCTCTAGGGGTAACCCTGGTAACTTCTCCGGAAAGACATCTATAAACTCACAAACCACTGGTACTGACTCAATCTTCGACGTGAACACTTGAGTATTCAGCACAAAAGCTAGATAAGCTTCATAACCTTTTCTCAAATATCTTTCAGTTGCCAAAGACGATATTACTACAGACAAGTTATCTGACTTATCTGGCCCAACTCGAAGAACATTTCCATTCTCACATCTTAACTGAGTTACTTTTCTCCCACAGTCTACTACAACGCCATGGTAGGTCAACCAATCCATCCCAAGAATTACATCGAATTCATTAAACGGCAATAACATCAACTTGGCTGGAAAACATTAGCCTCTGATCATCAAAGGAAAATTTCTACATACTTGGTCCACTAATACATGCTTGCCTAACGGGTTAGACACTTTTACTACAAACTTTGTGGACTCTACTAGCATGTTTATACGAGGTATTAATTCCATACATATGTAAGAGTGGGTAGATCTTGGGTCAATTAAAGCGACAACAGTTATATCGTGAATAGAAAAGGTACCCGTGATCACGTCTGGAAACTCTGCCTCTTCTTGGGCTCATATAGTATAGGTCCTCATTGGCACTTTGCCTTCAGACCTCATCGCGGCATCTCTCGGTGCACCTCTACTACTGTCATATTCTCGGAGTTCCTTTGAGGCCTACCCCTCAAGGGAGCACTGCTTGCTTTCACATCTTATTTTCTTCCTCTCTCATCCATCTCAGGACATTCGCGAATAAAGTGGTCAAGTGTCCCACACTTGAAACAGCCCCTCTCGTTTACCCGGCATTCGCCCAAGTGATGTCTTCCACATTACTAACACTCTGGCCTATTTGGCCGAGCACTACCGACACTTGCAACTGAAGTAGTTTGGGCTTTAGATGCCATGTTCTATTGATTCTTATTCCTCCGTGAAAATCCCACTGAAGTGTTCGATTGGGTATTAATTTATTTAGACCTCTTGGAGGAGGACTGATGCGTCTTTCCCATCTGTCTTCTCTTTAAATCTCGTGACTCGATGGCTGCGTTCCTCCTCTCCTTCACCAGCTCTTCTGCTTTACATGCTCTCTCAACGAGCACCACAAATTCTCTTAACTCTAGGATGCCCACAAACACTCGAATGTCTTCATTGAGGCCATCCTCAAACCTCTTACACATAATAGCTTCAGTGGATATGCATTCTCATGCATATTTACTGAGCTTCACAAACTCATGCTCATATTCTATCACAGTCTTATTACCTTGCTTCAACTCCAGAAATTCCTTCCTTTTCTGGTCCATGAACCTCTGGCTAATGTACTTCTTTCAGAACTTTCCTTGGAAGAATTCCCAAGTTACTCTTTCTCTCGGTACCACAAACACGAGAGTATTCCACCACTGATAGGTCGAGTCTCATAAAAGTGACACAGCGCACTTTACGCACTCATCGAATGTGCATGATAGCACATCAAATACCCTCATGGTATTTTCTAGCCAAAACTCTACGCTCTTCGGGTCATCATCTACACTAGCCCGAAATTCCTCAGCCCCTTACTTCCGGATCTTGTCTACCGGTGGCTTCTCTCGTCTGAACATGTCCGCACCTTGCAGAGCCATCGGGGCATACTGAGGAATCAAGGGAGGTGGGGGAGGTGGAGTGTTCAGGTTCATACAAACGAACTCTGTATACCAAGCATCCATCATTCGGAGGTAGGCTTCCCTAGCCCCTCCACCTTGGCCCATACTTACGGGCTCACTCTCTACTGGTGCGGTTCCTTCTGTGGAGCCAGCGCATTACTTTCCATGTAATTTGCCGTGGTTCTATCAGGATCCATTTACTATGTAAAAAAAAACACAATTTATAATCGTCAAGAATCGTCACACTATCAATATGCCTAGATGTGGCATGTATAGCTAGACTCGTACTCTGGCTAGTTTAGACCTAGAATCGACTAAACCATGCTCTGATACCACATATGTAACACCCCTCGCCCGTATCCAATGCTAGGATAGGGTTCGTGGTGCTACCTGAATTAAACTTGACCAACTATATAAAGTTGAGCCACGAAATTTCAAATAATTTGAAAACTTCTCTTTTCACAAGTAATTTGTCTTATATACAGGCTTACGATGCCCAAAACATACATCCGGGGCGGTTTAGAACCCAACCAAGAACTCATGAAAAACTTAGAAAATTTCATGCATCAAGGCTCCACACGCCCGTGTGGGTATGAACATACGACCGTGGTAAGGACACGCCCATGTCCCAAACCTGTGTCTAAAAACCTGGGCATTCTGTCAAAACCACATGGCCCAAGAACACTCCCGTGTCCTATAACCGTGTCCTTCCCATGGTCAAGACACATGGTCGTGTCTCTTGTCCGTGTACTACTAGCATGCATACTGACTTTATGACACGGTCTGGGCACACGCCCGTGTGGCCTGCCCGTGTATTAAAATGACTTTAAAGTTTTAAGTGCAGGGGATGCATGACCATATAACACACCCATGGGCATGAGCCATGTGTCACACACGGCCTAGACACACGCCCGTGTGTCTTAACCGTATGGACAAACTAGGCTATTTTCCAAGCCATTTTGTCACCTATTTTGCACAACCTACACAACATCATGTCAATATACAATTTTTAGCACAATGGACACCAATTCATCCATAGAAATAACATTATATGCATTCATCAAAATGAATAATAGCCATTATTCCAGGCTTGATACAAAGTGAAGGGCCTTTGACTTAAGCCAAAAATACATGAATAATTCTCTTAATACAACATCCTAGTCTAGACCTATACATTCCACCTTCAAAAATATAAATCAAACTATACCGAGTGCTACTGCTGATAGTGTGATCGATATCTCTGACTTTATGGGATCCTTAGGGTAGCCTGGCGATACTGAAAGTAGAGGGAAAGGAAAAAGAGTAAGCATAAAGCTTAGTAAGTTGCATATAAATAAATATACAACAACAATCTCACACTTTTCCATCATGCTTATAGCTCAAAGGTAAACATAACTTAACTTACTCATTATCATCTACTCGAGTCTCATTTTCTAAATTAAGCTCGTTACTCATTCTTATCATATAGGTACCTGTAACACTCACAACATGATCATCCTTTCTTTATCAAAATTGAACTATAACTTTCACCATTGAACTGTTTACAATACTACTGGATATTCTATGAACCTTCAACATGGGATAAATTACCGATGCCATGTCCCAGACATGGTCCTACACTAGCTCTCATATATGCGTGCTGATGCATGTCCCAGACGTGTCTTACACTACCACAACTCTTAGCCGATGTGTGTCTCAGACATGTCTTACACTGGTTATCTCTGTTGAGGCCAAAGCATGTCCCAGGCATGTCTTACTCTGGCACTCATAATATGGCTGAAGCATGTCCCAGACATGTCTTACACTGGCCCTCGTCTGGAAGCCGATGCCATGTCCCAGCCATGGTCTTACACTGGCTCTCATAATGTGGCTGAAGCATGTCCTAGACATGTCTTACACTGGCACACAAATCACCGAATGTCTTAGCATGAATATCCAGTTCATATACTAAGGTTTCAACGGGATATTTCTACTATCTCAAATATTATAAGGCATTCTCAATTATAACTTAAAAATTCGTAGAATATCAATTCAATGGCAATATGAATACAAGTATTAATAGTGTAGTTGTATTATTTACATACAACTTACCTCGGTTTACAAAAAGTGCTTGACTAGACGGCTTAATCGGATTGCTTGATTTTGCCTCGGTCTAGGCTCAATTTTGGAAAATCTTGATCAATACATCCATTTAGTCACTAAACACAATTAGGCATTCATAAATTCACAACTTTGGTAAAATGACCATTTTGCCACTAGGCCTTGGCAAAATGACCATTTTACACCTATGCCCGAAAATCATTTTTTATCAAATTTCTTCGTATTTTGAGCCTAGCTAAACTCTTTTTACTAATAGGGCAATCCCAAATTCTCACTATTTCACACACTAACCATGTATTTTGCAACTTATGCAAAATAGTCCCTTTAGGTGATTTCATGTTAATATTTTTCACAAAAGTTGTTTATAACACAATTAGGACTCATATTCTTCCATAAAAAACTCAGCATATATCACAAATACATCCATGGCAAAATCCTAAACTCTTGACTATTTTGTAAGATATCACCCTCATTTGAAAGCTCATGCTTTAAGGGTCTCAAAAATGCAAAAATCATTAAGAGAAACTATCAAAATCACTTACTTATGACAGCTTCAAGTTGCTGAAATTTCAAGCTCTTAAACCCCAAATATTTGTTGATATTTTTGGCTAAGAAGGGAGAAATCATTGAGGTAGAATTATTCGATGTTTGGGGGATTGACTTCCTCGGTCCTTTCCCTCCGTCTTTTGGTCAAAAGTACATCTTGGTAGCTGTAGACTATGTGTCTAAGTGGGTCAAAGCTGAAGCTTACCCAAAACATGATGCTAGGGCTGTAATAAAGTTTTTGCAGAAACACATGTTCACAAGGTTTGGAACCTCAAGAGTTATTACTAGCAATGAAGGGTCCCATTTTGTGAACAAGTGGTTGAAATGGTTATTAGATAAACATGGAGTGAAACACAAGGTCGCTACAGCTTACCATCCGCAGAAGCTGAACTGGCAAATAAGGAGATTAAAGGATACTTGATAAGGTAGTTTGCCTGAACTGACGAGATTGGTCCAAAAGGCTGGATGATGCTTTATGGGTTTACAGGACAGCATAAAAGACACTTTAAGGATGTCACCCTACAGGTTGCTCTTTGGGAAAGCTTGTCATTTGCCCTTGGAGTTAGAACACAAAGCTTACTGGGTCCTTCGACAACTCAACTTGGACCTTAAGCTTACTAAAGAGAAATGGATACTCCAACTCAATGAGCTAGAGGAATTCCGAACGTTTCATTACGCGCCCCGTCCTACTCTAGCACCTACTAGAAACACTAAAATTTACGCATTTTTACATAACTTTTTAGCTTAAAATCATACCGTTTCGATTAAATTATTGTCGAAAAATAATTAATTTTTATAAAATAATTAAATTATACTTAAAATATGAAAATGATGAATTTTAGATCATTTTATAACTAATTTTGAGTAATTTTGGTTATTTTTGACAGAATTGCACAAAGGGCGAAAAATGGCTTAGTAGGCACTACTTGAAGCACAAAAACAAGAAGCAATTTGAAGTATCAACGCGAATTAATTTCCAATCCTAAGACGGTCCAATTATGTGTATTAATTGATAATATAATTAATTTTAATTTATACCCAATTTAATTTGGGCTAAATAAGTTAATGTTAATTAATTATAGAAAAAGTGGTCCCGTTGAACCGAACCGATTGAAGTGAACCGGCCAAAGATTGGGCAGCCCAAAACCGGCCATATGCTGACCCAAATCAGCTTATTAGTTGATTAATTAAGCTTGCAAAGAAGCACTTGAAGTCTTGTCAAAGTTACATTCAAACCCCTCAACAATTGGTGGAATTTTGGATTTGCCCCAAGCCATTTTTAGCAAAGTTGAAAGCATCAACTTTGCCACATAGGTTGCCAGCCAAGGGAAGGCTCTTTGGCTGCTATTTTTAGAAAATTTAAGCTGCCACACTCAGCTATAAAAGCCCCCCTTGGCTGATCATTTAAAGCATCTCATTCATTCCTCATTCATTTCACAACACTTCTCTCCTCTCTCATTCTTTTTCTCTCATTTTTCCATTTCAATTCCCTTGCTCTTGTGCCAATTTCTTCCCTTGGAAAAGGGGTGTTCTTCCACCATTTCAGAGCAGCAATTGATTGTTCATCAAAGCCTTGATCGGCGAGGACAACAAGAAAGAAGAATGGAGCAACCAAGTCAAGCCTCGGAAAACCACCGGATTTGATTCTTGTTCCCTATCTCTTTAATTTTTGTTGTTATGATGAACATATCTATGAGTATTCATGTTGTTTGAATGGTTAATTTAATTAGCTTAGCTTGAATTTTATTCGTGTTGGGTTTATTGCATTTCATCTTCTTAAATTGTTAAAATTGTGTTCATGTTGTTATAGGCCTCGTTAAAATGTTTGATTAAGTAAAATCATGCCTAAGTTATTCTTGCGTTATGACTGTGAGGTAACTAAAGAATTAATTATTTAAATGGATTGAAATTGTAATTAATTGACACAATACTGGATCAGTGCATGTTTATTCTTCTAAGGTAGCTGAAGGTTAAATTAGCAATGTATCTGGCGATATTATTGCCTTGCATAACTTGCAAGATTATTGTGAGTAAACTGTTTACAGGTAGGGATACCTTGTTACCTCACATAGTCTTTTATATGCTTGTTAGATTTAATTAATCGTTTGAATTGACATAGGGATATGCAACAGATTAGTTCAGTTTAATGAGTATGTAGTGCAATAACATGTTTGCTTACTAGAATTTGTTTAGTCGGTTGAATTGACATAGGGATATGTCAAGAGATGAATAGATTTTGGTATGTGAGTATGTTCATAAGTTAGCAAATTATCGAGTTGTCGTGATTTTATTCTTAGCAATATAAACATAAGTTTAATAATTCTAAGATAAGAACAGTAATTAATCCAACACAATTATATCATCTTGATTAAATCTTATTTTGAAATCATGCATTAGAACTTTCTTTTACTTCACTCTTTTTATTTATTTTTATTTTCTTAAGTTTTTAGTCGTTCTCTTTAAACAAAATATTTTTCTTCACCAAAGTGTTTTAAATTGCATTCATAAATAATCATTTTCACAGTCTCTGTGGGTACGATAACTCGACGTTTACCTGTCACTTTATTACTTGTTTCGATTGTGTACACTTGCACATTTCCGTCGTTCCACACACGACTGGACTACACGCCCATGGGGCTGACCGTGTGTCACACACGCCTAGGGACATGTTCGTGTGTCTACCCATGTGGACAAATTTAAGACTATTTTCCAGGCCCTCTTGTCACCCTTAAGAACCCCAACACACACTCATATGCCAATGGTGGTTAACATGGCATAAAAAGGTTACTTAGACATCCATAGCTTTAACTCATGCAAGATAAATTCATATCAAGTTTACCTAATTGGGACTCTTTGACTTGTTAAGTTCATTCAATACATTTCTTTACATTTATTAATATGGTGACCATACCAATTGGCATTATTTATCCATCAAACATAAATTCCACATTTTATCAACCATTTGGCACACACTACAAAGGTAATAACACATCTCATGTATGTAACAATATTTAGTGATTTCAACCCAATAATCAATATAAGCCATATTTCATGGCCATATACAAAATGAAATAATGTAACATTTCAAATTAGTATAACACTCTATTCCCATATCCCATCACCCGACACAATATGTCCTAGGAACCCGGCCTCCTTAAGCCAAAATTCACTCTTACTGAACTTGGCGTATAATCGCTTGTCTCTTAAGGTTTGCAACATAACTCTCAGATGTTCTGTGTGCTCGCCCTCATCATGTTAATAGATCAGTATGTTATGGAAAAAGACAACAACAAACTTATCCAGATACAGCCTGAATATGTAGTTCATCAAATTCATAAACATCGTCGGGGCATTGGTCAAACCAAATGGCATGACAAGAAACTCATAATGCCCATATCTTGTCTGAAACGCAGTCTTTAGCACAACTCGCTCTTTAACCCTTAACTGAGAGTTACCAGACATTAGGTCGATCTTAGAAAACATAGTATCTCCCTTCAGCTGATCAAACAAGTCATCAATCCTCGGCAAAGGATACTTGTTTTTCACTGTTACCTTGTTGAGTTGTCTATAGTCGATGCATAGCCTCATCGACCCATCTTTCTTCTTCGCAAAGAGTACCGAAGCACCCCATGGGGAATGGCTCAACCTCGCAAAGCCAATGTCTGTCAGCTCTTGCAACTGTGCTTTCAACTCTTTCAGCTCCGTTGGAGCCATCCTATACAGAGCAATCGAAATAGGCGTCGTACCAGGAACCAATTCAATTCCAAACTCAACCTCCCTCACTGAAGGTAATCCGAGTAATTCCTCCAGAAATACATCTATAAATTCACAAACTACTGGCACTGATGCAATCGTCAACTTAGACACTCGATTATTTAGCACAAAAGATAAATAAGCCTCATATCCCTTTCTCAAATACTTCTCAGCAGTTAACGACGATACTACTACAGGAAGATTTTCTAACTCATCTGGTCCAACTCGAAGAACATTCCCATTTTCACATCTCAACTCTATTAATTTTTGTCCACAATCTACTACAACACTATGGGAGGCCAACCAATCCATCCTGAGGATTACATCAAATTCATTAAACGGCAACAACATCAAGTTGGTCGGGAAACAATGGCCCTTAATTATCAAAGGACAATTTCTACATACTTGGTCCACTAACACATGCTTGCCTAACGGGTTACACACTTTTATTACAAACTCAGTGGACTCTACTAACATATTCATACAAGGTATCAATTCCATACAAATGTAAGAGTGGGTAGATCCCGGGTCAATCAAAGAAACAACAGTTATATCATAGATAGAAAAAGTACCTGTGATCACATCAGGAGTCTCTGCCTCTTCCCGGGCACGTATAGCATAGGTCCTCGCTGGCGCTCTACCTTCACACCTCACCGCGGCATCTCTTGGAGCGCCTCTATTGCTAATCCCACTTCCTGGGTTCTTTTGTGGCCTACTCCTCAAGGGAGCACTGCTTACTTTCACATCTTATTTTCTCTCGCTCTCATCAATCTCAGGACAATAACAAATAAAGTGGTCAAGTGACCCACACTTGAAACAGCCCCTCTCGTTTACTGGACATTCACCTAAGTGGCTTCTTCCATATTGTTAGCACTCTGGCCTATTTGGCCGAGCACTACCAACACTAGTGACGAAGTAGTTTGGGCTTTGGATGCCATATTCTGCTAATTCTTGTTTCTCTTCGAATACCCTACCAGAGCATTCGATCGGGTAGTAAATTCTTTTGATCTCTTAGATGAGGACTGATGTGCTTTCCCCATCTATCTTTTCTTTAAATCTCGCGACTTAATGGTTGCCTTCCTCCTCTCTTTTACTAGCTCTTCTGCCTTACACGCTCTCTTAACAAGCACCACAAACTCTCTTAATTCTAGGATGCCCACTAACACTTAGATGTCTTCATTGAGACCATCCTCAAACCTCTTACACATGGTAACTTCAGTGGATATGCATTCCCGCACATACTTGCTGAGTTTCACAAACTCACATTCGTACTCAATCACAGTCTTATTACCCTGTTTCTACTCTAAAAATTTCTTCCTTTTCTGGTCTATGAACCTCTGGCAAATGTACTTCTTTTGGAACTCTTCCTAGAAAAATTCCCAATTGATCCTTTCTCTTGGTACCATGGACACAAGAGTTTTCCACCACTGATAAACCGAGCCTCGTAGAAGTGACACGGCACACTTCACGCACTCTTCAGGCGTGCATGACAGTTCATCGAATACCCTCAAGATATTTTCTAGCTAAAACTCTACTCACTCTGGGTCATCATTTATACTAACCCAAAATTCCTCAACCCCTTGTTTTCGAATCTTATCTACTGGAGGCTTCTCTCTTTTAAATATGTCTACACCTTACTGAGCTATCGAGGCATACTGAGGGATCGGAGGAGGTGGGGGAGGTGGACTATTCAAGTTCGCACGAACAAACTCCGTATACCAAGCATCCATCATTCAGAGGTAGGCTTCCCTAGCCCCTCTGCCTTAGCCCATACTCATGGGCTCGCTCTCTACTAGCGCAGTCCCTTCTGCTGGAGCAGGCGCATTACTTTCCACGTTGTCCACCGTGTTTCTATCAGGATCCATTTCTATATAAAAACATAACCTACAATTGTCAAGAATCGTCACACTATCAATATATATATGGAATGTATAGCTAGACTCGTACTCTAGCTAGATTAGTCTTAGAACCGACTAAACCATAGCTCTGATACCACTAAATGTAACACTCCATACCCGTATCCCACATCGAGATAGGGTACAAGGCATTACTTAACTGGTTCTCATATACTCGAACAACCTCAAGTCACTGATACTCGGTCCAAATTAGAATCTTTTTAAAACCACTTTGGACTCCTTATTATGGGCCTACAAGCCCTAAATCTATCATTAAAAACTATTCGAAACCATTTCCTATCTTTAAACCTACTCTGAAAAATTTACTCTGAAACAGGGCACATACCCGTGTGGGTAGGCCGTATGGGTAGGCCGTGTGCTTACACATGCCTATATGGCTTGGGACACGCCTAGGTCCATTGCCCGTGTGGCCAATTTAATTCCACAATTATTTTTCATAATTCAAGTGCAGACTTCACACGGTTTGGGCACAGACCCGTGTTTCAGCCTGTGTGAGAGAACTTGAGTATTCTATTTCTGACATCAGCCCACCCAAAATGTCACACGGTCAAAGCACACACCCGTGTTCTATGCTGTGTGCACCACACGGCTGAGACACATGGCCATGTCTCTACCCGTGTGTTTATTGCCGTGCATACTGACTTAAAATTTCTACGTGTAGAGGACACACTGCCGGACCACACGCCCGTGTAGCTACCCATGTGGGCAATATGAGGCTATTTACCAAGCCTCATTACCACCCCTACAAGCATAATTCCATACAACTGCAAGAAAATACCAAATCAACAGAATCCATTGGCTAGATCAACCACAATGGACATTCTTTCACAAGTCAAATTACTCTGCTATGGAAATAACATATTTGCATATAACCAAAATGAATATTAGCCATCATTCAAGGCTTAATACCAAGTGTGGGATTTATCCCAAGCCAACCCATTTGACCAATTCTCAAGACACAAAAATAATAAAGTCTAGCCCTATACATGCCATTCTCAAATATCTAAAACCAAATATACCAATGCTTTGGCTGATAGTGTGATCGATATCTCTGGCTTCTAGTGATCCTCTAGCTAGCTAGGTAGCACTGAAATAAAATGGGAGGAAAGAGGGAGTAAGCATAAAAGCTTAGTAAGTTGCACATAAATAATTATACAACAACAAATTTTCTACGATCATCAAGCTCTTAGTACAAATATAAACATAGGCTTGACTTACTCGTTACCAACTCACTACTCTTATATTTTACATTGAGTTCATTTCTCATACGTGTCAGTTAGGTTATACTTTTCCTATTAACTCACTCACAACATGGTTATACTTTTCTTATATTTTAGGCATGCGACACGCCCGTGTGGAAGAACCGTGGATGAACCTGTTCAAACAACACGGGCGTGCGACACGCCCATGTCTAACACCCATAGGTGAACCTGTCAAATTAACACGGGCGTGGGGCTTGAACACACAGGCGTGGGAGAAGCGAATGAAGCTAGACACGGTCGTGCGACATGGTCATGTGAACCAACATGCCCGAGGCACACGGGCGTGTGTCGAATTTCAGACGTGCCAAAATAAGAAAAAATCGAAACACACAGGCTAAAATTGGGGCACATGGGCGTGGCCCATAGCCGTTTGTCCCAAAATCTATAAATAGGCTGCACTATTCATTGTCTTCCCCACTCAAAAACCCTAACCCTAGCCGCTGCAAGTCCACATGGCCTCCTTGCCACGCCCGTGCACCGCCCTATTTTTTATGCCAATCTCTCTCCGTTGGCATTTGTTCACTCTTTTTACCTCTATTCTACTTATTTTTAATGCTTATTCTTAAAATAATTGTTATTTTTATCATACTATGTTCATTTTGTTCATTATTTTCTGCTTTATTAGATTATTTATCATGCATTTTATGTTAATGTAGGTTGTTAGGAAAGCTTCATTCCTTTTTCATTCACATGCCATTATTATGCCCATCCTCATGCCCTTACAATGTCACGAAATTAAGCTATCAAAAAGAATTTTGTTGGCTGAGTTTGGTTCATATTTTGACTGAAATTAGTAGTTTAAATTCATGGCTTTCCAAATTCATGTATTTACTATTATTCTTCTTTACAAATTATAGGTATACGATGTCGTCTTCACGAGGAAAGAAATCCGCTATCCCCGCTTCAAAGAAAAGGAAGGGAACGTCATCTTCTTCGGATCCTACCGCGAAAATTCGTCACCCTTTCCTCCAATTCCCTAACGGGCCCCAAGAAGAACTATTTCAAATACTACGGGCCTGACCTTTAGCAGTGGGTCGCTGCATTGACTGGGCTGCTGTCAAACAAGTTCAGATGGCTGACGCGATTCGGGCTCTCTGAACCACCGACCCTTATGAGCCGTTCTTCGAGATTATCGAGCCGACATACCTCGAGTTCACAATGGAACTCTGCTCAACATTCCATCTTTAGACCGTAATGGCAAGGTACGATGATCCCAGCATGGTCCAGTTTCGCTTAGGTGGATTAATCCACCAACTAAGTGTCCCAGAGTTTGGTGTTGCACTAGGCTTATATACAGAGTTTAAAGAGGAGAATGAACTACATGCTCTCAGTCGCCACATACATTTCTCTCCCTCGTAAGTGCTGGCACACTTTGGCACCTAGCACGGCCTTGTACAATCCTAGCCGCTCCAAGGCATCAGTTCTCACACCATCCCTGATGTACTTACACACTATTTTGGCTCACACGATTATAGGGAGGCGAGAGAGCACTGGCGTCGTCAACACCCATGACGTCAACTTCTTATGGTGCATGTCGCAAGGGCACGTCATCGACCTTGCCTATTTCATCGCCCTTGTGATTTAGCACCAGACAGAGCGGCATCGAAAGGGGGTCATCTCCACTGGCCCCTACGTGACTAGGCTGGCGCGACACTTCGGGCTCCTCAACATCGCGGCCTAAGAATCATCCCTCACCCTCATCGGCCAGATGTCTCCATAAGGCATCTCGAGAATGCTTAGCATGAAGATGATCGAGAGGCACCGAGGAACCTACCCTCCCCAGTATCGTCTCATCCAATCCATTGAGGAGGAGGCCTACGAGGACATTCCTGATAATGTCCCCTCACAGCACGAGGACCCACCGACTCAGCCACCACCACCCTCTCGTGCAGTTCATGCGACGGCTTCATATGCTGACATCTCTAAGCGCCTCACCCGATTCGAGCAGCAGTGTTTTCAGCAATTTGACAACATTGATGCTACTCTACAGCAGATTTGTCAGCACCTTTACATCTCATCGCCAGTCCCACCTCGCGAACCATCCAACGATGAAGATGTTTAAAAACATTTATTTTTTTATGTTCTTAATTTTTATTAAAACTACTTTTATTTTTTTTATTTTTTAGCAGATTTTAGTATTTTATTTTTAATTATCAATTTCAGCTTTTCTTTATGAGTAATTATCCTTCCTAATATCCCCTAAAAAGTTCTTGATTTTATCACAGTTATATAGAGCCCTTAAGCCCATCGTCACATAAGAACTAAAACTCCACCAGGAAAGGTTCTCCACGACTGCCATGTCCTACTCGCCCACAACCATAATTACCACTAGAGATAATAACCTTTTGGCGCAGGACTTATGGCTTAATGAACCTCTACGACTGCCAGAGTATCCTCGTCCACTCTCGAACCGATTCCTCTCCAGAACTCTAGTTCGAGGATTTCATCATACAGGAAGTTTCACTTCTCTCCCTATCTTATTTTTATACTCTAATATCTATCTTTGTACATTAAGGGCAATGTACATCTTAAGTGTGGGGGGGCATTCATTTCATTATTAGAAAAATCCCTAAATAATTACCTTATTCTCTTGAAAAACTCTCATATCATATATAGGATAAATTTTAATTGATTTATGTTTTTGATTGATATATCTTGAGTTAAAACACAGGGATTTATGCATTGATTGTTTAAACTTTAAGACATTAGAGAATCAAGCATGATAACTTGATTTTTAAGAATTTAAAATTATAGGTTGTTTCCCCAAGTCTAGGTATTACTTTGAATTGGAATTCACAAGTCTAAACATCAAAAAGCCATAATTTTTGTGAGATTTTTTATGTAACATCCTGATTTTGGGGCCTAGTCGGAACAGTGGTTTTGGGACCACAAATCTGATGAGGAAAAATTTATTTTTATTATATTTTTATGGTATAAAATTTAACAGAATGATTTCGTGAAAATTTTGTTCAAAAATTTCGAGGTTTGGGCACTCAATTTGGTCAAAAGGACTAAATTGTAAAAAGTGCAAAAATTGAGTTCTACATGTTAGAAGTGTCTAATTGTTATGAGTTTTTAAACTAAAGGTCCTTAAATGGTAATTAGACCATTTTGAAGTTTGTGGACAAAAATGGACATGGTATGATAGGTTTTTTAAAAGTTTTTCATTAAGGGCATTTTAGTAAATTGGTAATTAAATGAATTAAAAATGCCAAAATAAGCCAAATTTGATCATCTTCTTCCTCATGGCCGAATTTTTCATGAAAAACACCATGACTAGGGTTTTCAAGCTTTCCAAGCTCATTTGTAAGTGATCCCAAGCCCTATTTTTAATGTTCTTTACATTTTTGAAGTCCCGGTAACATGTTCTAGCTATTTCTACCATTATTTTGAGCTAGGGTTTGTGTTTAAAAATTTACCCATGAATGATATTAATGTATTTTGATGTTTAATGGTAGAATATGAAGCTTGAAATTGTGTTAAACAACTTTTGCCAAGTAATTTTACGTGAAAACGAGTAAAACGGCATAATCGGTAAAAATACCTAATGTCCCTAAGTACATGTTAGAGTGAGAATTTGATGTTGTCATAGAAGGGAAAAATGGTCAGCATGTCATAAAACATAAGAAAATAGGATGATTTTTTAATTTCCGAACCTTGGGACAAAAGTGCAAATATGCAAAAGTTTAAGGGTCAAAATGCAAATTTGTAAAAATATGAGTTTTGGACCCGTATGAATAATGTGACTAATTATTAGGCTAAATGTGATATTATAGATGAAGGAAATCGAGATTCGGGCTTAAATCGGGAAAATACAAGGTTATGGACTAAAATGGTAAATTACCGTTTCTGGATTGAGGTAAGTTCGTGTGTTAATAATAATGCAATACCATGCATGAATTTTAATTCTCTATTGATATGACATAAATTGTATGAGTTAATATGTTTAAGAGAAGTTGATGGATGGTATGTATGATATGGAAAAATGTAATGCTTGTTGTGACATGTGAAATTGAATGGCAAATTATTGTTACATGAATTGAGTGTTAAATTACTATTACCTGGGTTGTATGAATTGCTACACGATTGTACCTGATGAGATTTCAACAAGTTTGTACATAAATAACTTATCGATTCTTTTTATTTTATTATATTTTGTTATCATATGAAATGTGGCTGCCTATAGAATGACTATTTGTTGTAAACTGCAAATTGAAAAAGGACTATGAATAAATTTGTAACATGTTGGAAAGTGAGGAATTTCCCGGTTGAGCATTCGAAATAGAAATGATACGAATGATCTATTGTGAGGTCGCATGTGTAGTACTAAGTGTAGGCTACTATGCGTACCCGATAACTTCGATCACGTGTGTAGTACTAAGTGCAGGCTACTACGTGTATTAGATGGTTAGGTCACGTGTGTAGTACTAAGTGCATGCTACTACATGTACCGAATAATTGGTCGCAAGTGTAGTACTAACTGCAGGCTACTATGCGTACCAGATAGCTTTGGCTATAAGGGTGAAAATATGTGCAGGCATCTGATTATCAGTTATTATTCTGAAGAGTTCAACGGGAAAATCGATTAAGTAAAAAAATACATGTGAACATGATCATATGATGAATAAGTGTAGGTATATGTTTAAGAAAATTTTGAGCAATATGATCGATATTTGAGTGAACTTCGATAAGACAAAATGGATAAAGTGAAATTATGTAAGAGTGAATTTTAGTAGTAAAATAGTGTTGGATAGCAGCAGTTGTGTAGATTTGAAAATTTACCAAAAATTGTGTAAGTTGAATTAATCTTTAATAGAAACAAACAGGAACATTATCCGAGTCTCGTAATATGAGATAAATAAATTTTAGTGAAGAAAGGTCGAAGCTGTTAACAGCAAAACAGGGGAAAATTTGAATAATAAACTGTACTTATTGGCTGGACCAAAAATTCTTAAAATTTTATGGTGGAAAGATATATGAGTCTAGTTTCTAGTAAAATTTGCGGATCTTAATTTTGAGTTTTGTAACGCTAGATATAAATGATTTAGTGACTGTTACTCAAGAAAGCAGCTTAACCAGAACATGTGTAAATGTACAATTGGGTTAGTTTTACTGAGGAAAGCATGTTAGTAAATTGCTTATTATTATTTCATGTGAGCTTACTAAGCATAAAGCTTACCCCCTCCTTTCCATTTCTTTTAGTGTTGTCAGGTTAGCTCAGGGTTGGAGATCGTCGGAGGCAGCATCACACTATCAAGCCAACACCTTGACAGTATAAACACATATGCTAGAATTATCAAGTGAGTCGCACGTATAGGGACCTAGTTTTATAACATGTATTATTATAATTTGGCCAAATATATTGGTCTTTAGTGAGCTAATGATTCTGACTTGTAAATCTAGCTATTTATGTTATGTTTGATATGGGTGATGTGCATATGCATGGTTGGTAATAAGTTGTTTAAGTTGTTTAATTAATGAATTAAGTCCGTTAACACCTCGTGTTCGACTCCGGCGATGGTCTCGGGTACAGGGCGTTACATTTGAGCCTTTTGAGCATCTATTAATCCTTTCATGCTCACTTTTATTATTTCTTTGAGTGCGTCAGTATTGAACTGTTATTGTAGAACTTGCTTGATTATGCATGTCGAGACCACACCATTTGATTTGATATATCAAAATGATTAAGGCACTTAGGATTAACCCACTCATGCCATGAAAAGCCTACCTTCACGATTAACCCCTAGTAAACCCCCTTGAGCCTAACAAGCCATTTCTTGTATTACCCTTAATATTAACCTTTAACCCATTATTGTTGAAATCCCCTAAATTAATCCCTATTTTTTGTCGAGATATGAGTTGAATCGATTGCTTAGCTATGTTTTGTTCTTAATAGTTAGTCTATATTATTTAACTTGTTCTTTAAAAAAAAAACTATGTATACATATCTGTAATTTCATATTCTGAGAGGAAGCTCTATTGTACGCAAGTGAAGATTAACTCTTTTTCTAGTTAGGCAATTTTTCAATTCAATCTCGATTCTAACCTTTCTTTCAGCTTGTGACCACACCGCCTAACCAAGCCTCATTACAACCCTCTAAAGACCTTTTGATTGATATATCATCTTAAATTATAGTGGTAGAGATTTGATTTTCATGCAAACCTATGGTGATGACTTTTCATTATTGACTATTGAGTGCTTCATTTATTGTCATTAAACACCGCGAGTGATTTGAGTGAATCTTTAGTGAACTCTGTGATATTCTGAATCAAAGGTAATTACTTAGATGCGGAGAGACACCTATGTTTGCATGATTAAATACTCAACTTGGAATGCTTGAAACTTTTATGTTCTTTTAGTTGAATTCTCAATGTATGATTACCTATCGATTATTTTGAGATATTATCGATAAGAATTATAAGTTGAGGAGAATTTATTTTGATTATGAGTTGAGGATTTTGCTTGAGGACAAGAAAATGCTTAAGAGTGGGGGTATTTGATAAACTGTAATTTATACATATTCTTACCCCATGTTTAACGCATTTTATGGATGATTTTCCATTAAAATTGGTGAATTTGATGCTCCTAATGCTTTAATTTCATGTTTTATACTTAGGAGAGCATAGGAGAGCATAGGAGAGTGAAAGGAATGAGAAATGGGCCAAAAACAGAGAAAATGGACCAAAGTACAAAATCAACACGGCCTAGACCTCCTCACACGGGCATACCACACAGCCATGTCAATTTGCAGGCTTGAAGACGGCCTGAAGTAATCGAACACGAGAGTGTGCCACGGGCGTGTCCCTACCGAGCCCAAGTTGAGTCCAATTCAGAAAAGGCCAATTTTGTGGGCTCTTAGGCATTCCAAAGCCTATAAATACACCCTAGAGGAGGAAGAAAGGGGAGACGGATATTAAGGAGTAAGGAATTACTCCAAGGAAGCCGATTGATCCATCTCAGAAGCCGGATTCATCATCAAGGCTAAAGATCGCTCCTCAATTCCCCTTCAGGAGTTTTGGGTTTTCTTTATGTTTTTTACTCTTTATTTTTCTGAGATGTTTTTTTTATTTAGTTATGAACTAAATCCACTAAATACCTAAGGGGAATGAAACCTAAGACGAATCTTGTTATTATTTTCTAAATCGTATGATAAATATTTAACTTGTTCTTAATTATGTGTTCTCAATTCTTGTTTTGATATCCCAGGATACTGATTCAAGATAAGCTCTTATTCAGAGGAGGAATAGACCCTGGCTAAGAGTACATTTATCATAATTAAGTAGAGTTGATTGCGCGCCTAGACAGAGGGTGACAAGATTTTTCCGGATTAGGGTGAAACCTAATAAGGGGATCCATAAATCGAGTTAATGCAACCTTAGAGTGTTAATTAGGGAAAAGTCTTGGTTATTCAATCTAGGGATTAGACGTTATTAGTCTTGAATAGGGATAATAACATAACTTAGGGATCTCTAGAGAACAAGTTGAATGAATAAATCGTCCAATTCGGAGCCAGAATAACAAGTCTAGGTGGATTTTTCCTTAGGTATTGTCTTAATCAATCGATTTTTTCAAAAACAATTTCCAAATTCTTTTCTCTGTGATTTCTTAGTTTAGATAATTAGTTAATTAAAACGAAACCCCATTATTCTTAAGCTAGATGATAAAAAGATAGTCATTACTAGTACTTTTAGTTCCTTTGGGTTCGACAATCCGGTCTTGCTAAAACTATACTACTGTTCGATAGTTACACTTGCCTACATCGCGATAATAGTTAGTTCAAGAATGAGTAATTATAAATATTTAAAACCTATCACGAAACCACGTGATCAGTGACCCAAATCTTACCGTATGAATATCCGGTTTACTTCCAGGGTTACAACAAGATCTCTACCATCTCAATTCCCAATATGCATTTTCAATTCACAAACACAAAATTCATGTTATATCAATTCAAACACATCTACTAGAAATGTAGTTGTATTATTTACATTCAACTTACCTCGGTTTATAAAATGTACTTGACTAGTCGGTTTAGTCAATTTGCTTGGCTTTTACTCATTCTAGGTTTGAATTTGACAAATCTTGATCTATAATAACAAAATACACTCATTTAATCACTAATTACAATTAGGCAATCATAAATTCATATTTTTTTGTAAAATGACTACTTTGCCGCTAGACTTTGGTAACTTGACCATTTTACCATTAAGCTCGAAATTCAATTTTTATCAAATTTCCTCTTATCTTAGGCCTAATATAACACTTTATTCTATTGTATCAACCCCAAAATTTCACTATTTCACACAGTTACCACCTATTTTGCAACTTATGCAAAATAGTCCCTTTAGGTGCTTTCATGCTAACACCTTTCACAAAAATTGTTTAGAACTCTTATAAAAGCCATATTCTTCCATAAAAACTCAGAAATCATCACAAATCCATTCATTGAAAAACCCTAGACTCTTAATCATTTTGCAAAATAGACCCCTCATTTGAAAGCTCATGCTTCAAGAGTCCCAAAAATGCAAAAATCATCAACAAAGGACATGGAAATCACTTACTTGTTGAGGCGATAAGTTGCTGAAATTTCAAAGCTTCAAAAACTCCTCTTTTTCTGATATTTTCGATGGAGAAATAAATGGGAAGAAGATGATATCATTTTTTTCTTTATTTTAGTCCAAATAAGTCACCTAACATACCAAACATAAAAATTGTCCCCCCTTTGACTCAATGGCCAACCAAGCACTACAAAAAAGGGTTTAATTGCCATTGAAAGACCTCCAATTTAATTCTCTAGCTATTTAACACATTTGGGTACTAAAATGTAACTTTTTTCTTTTATGCGATTTAGTCCTTTTTCGTAATCGGGCTCGAAAGCATTAAAATTAACTCACCCAATTTTTCATGCACTAATATAATCATACTATAACCTCATAATAATAATAACAAAAATTTTCCCCACTTCAGATTTGTGGTCCCGAGACCACTATTCCAACTAGGCCCTAAATCGGTGTATTACAATTAGGGCCTAGTCGAAACAATGGTTTCGGGACCACAAATCTGACACAATAAATTTTTTTATTATATTTTTATGGTCTACAATTTCATGGGATGATTTTGTGAAAATTTCATTCGAAAAATTTGACGTTTGGGCACTCAATTTGGTCAAAAGGACTAAATTGTAAAAAGTGCAAAAGTTGAGTTCTACTGTTAGAGGTTTCCAATTGTTATGAGATTTTAAATTTTAGGCTCTTAATTGGTAATTAGACCATTGGATAACTTTTTGGATATGAAATGGGTGAAATAGAATATTTTTAAGTTAAGGGCATTTTGGTAATTTAGTAATTAAAATGATTTAAAAACAAAATTAAAAACCAATTTTTGTCCATCTTCTACCCCACGGATGAAACTTGCATGGAGAAGAAATAGCTAGGGTTTTTCAAGCTTCCAAGCTCGATTGTAAGTCCGTCCTAGCCCCGTTTTTAATGATTTTTACGTTTTTGAAATTCACGTAATAAGATCTACTCATTTCTACCCATATTTTGAGCTAGGGTTTGTGTTTAAAAATTTATCCATGGATGACATGCATGTGTTTTGATGTCTAATGGTATAATATGAATGCTCGGTGTGTAATAAATGACTTTTACTAAGTGATTTTCGGTGAAATTGTCAAAAAGGACCGTTTTGTAAAAGTTAAAAATTTGTCATAAAAGTGTGATTTAGTAGAAATTAAGTGCTGCTACAATTATGAAAATGATTCGGCTAGGCTTAAAAGGGAAGGAAATTGAATAAAAATCATTTTACGAGCTTAGAGGCCAAAGTGAAAATATGTGAAAGTTTAGGGGTCAAAATGAAAATTTGTAAAAGTATGATTTTTGTAGCCATATGAATAATGTGACTAATTAGTAAGCTAAATGTGGCATTATAGATCAAAGAAAATGAGATTCGGGCATAAATTGGAAATGAATGAGATTATGGACTAAATCAGAATATATGATCGTACTCGAACCCGAGGTAAGTTCATGTGATTTTAATAATGCAATATTGTATTAGAATGCTAATGCTTCGATATTACACGAATTGTAAGTATATATATGTGAATAATTTGATATTATGTGATTATTTTGATGATATAACATGTTCTTGATGTTTTACTATTATGATGAAAATGTTGCAATGCGATGTGATTATGAGATATTGCTATGTGAATGAAGCCACAATTCGAGTACCTCCGGTAAAGGTTTGGAGGTTTGATGGAATATGATGTTTCTTTGAAACGAGTAAGGTTGTATGTAAATAATATTTCGATTCTTTTTATGTTATTATCTTTTGTTACTATATGAGATGTGGCTACCTATAGAATGATCAATTAATGTAAACTACGAATTGGGATTAACTAAGAACAGGTTAGTACAATGTTGAAAACTGAAGAATTTCCCGATTGAACCTTAGGAATAGAAGAGATACGAATGATCTATTGTGAGAACACATGTGTAGTACTATGTGCAGGCTACTATGTGTTTAAGACAGTTTTAGGTCACGTGTGTAGTACTAAGTGCAGGCTACTACGTGTACCATATTGTTAGGTCGCATGTGTAGTACTAAGTGTAGGCTACTATGCGTGTAACATCCTGATTTTAGGCTTAGTCGGAACAGTGGTTTCGGGACCACAAATCTGATGAGAAAAATTTCATTTTTATTATATTTTTATCGTCTATGATTTCACAAAATAATTTCGTGAAAATTTTGTTCGAAAATTTTGACGTTTGGGCACTCAATTTAGTAAAAAAGGACCAAATTGTAAAAAGTGCAAAAGTTGAGTTCTACATGTTAGAGGTATCAAATTTTTATGAAATTTTAAATGGGAGGTCCTTAAATGATAATTAAACCATTGTATAACTTTTTGGACAAAAATGGCCTTGATTGGGTAAAATTTGAAAGAATAGTAAAAATGGCATTTTGGTCATTTAGGGGTAAAATGAATTAAAAGACAAATTTTAAACTCCAAATGTGTCTCTTTCTTCTTGCTACAGTAGAATGTACCAAGAACAGCCGTGGTTAGGGTTTTTCCAAGCTTCGAAGCTTAATAGTAAGTGATTCCGAGCTCCGTTTTTAATGTTCTATGTATTTTTGAAATCCCGGTAACATGATCTGCTCATTTCTACCATTATTTTGAGCTATGATTTAGGTTTAAAAATTTACTCATGAATGATATGCATGTATTTTGATGTTTAATGGTATAATATGAAGCTTTAAATTGTGTTAAACAACGTTTGCTAATCGATTTTACGTGAAAACGAGTAAAACAGTATAATCGGTAAAAATACCTAATGTTCCTAAGTACATGTTAGAGTGAGAATTTGATGTTGCCATAGAAGGAAAAAATTATCAGCATGTCATAAAACATAAGAAAATAGGAAGAAGTTTAATTTTCGAATCTTGGGGCAAAAGTGAAAATATGCAAAAGTTTAAGGGTCAAAATGAAAATTTGTAAAAATATGATTTTTAGACCCATATGAATAGTGTGACTAATTATTAGGCTAAATGTGATATTATAGATCAAGGAAATCGAGATTTGGGATTAAATCAAGAAAATACAAGGTTATGGACTAGAATGGTAAATTGCCATTTCTGGATCCGAGGTAAGTTTGTACTTAAATAATTTATCGATTCTTTTTATGTTATTATATTTTGTTATCATATGAAATGTGGCTGCCTATAGAATGACTATTTGTTGTAAATTGCAAATTGAAAAAGGAATATGAATAAATTGTAACATGTTGGAAAGTGAGGAATTTCCCGGTTGAGCCTTCGGAATAGAAACGATACAAATAATCTATTGTGAGGTCACATGTGTAGTACTAAGTATAGGCTACTACGTGTACCGGATAATTGGTCGCATGTGTAGTACTAAGTGCAGGCTACTATGTGTACCAGATAGCTTTGGCTACAAGTGTGAAAATATGTGCAAGCAACTGAGTATCAGTTATTATTCCGAAGAGTTCAACGGGAAAATCGATTAAGTAAAAATACATGTAAACATAATTATATGATGAATAAGTGCAGGTATATGTTTAAGAAAATTTTGAGCAATATGCTTGATATTTGAGTGAACTTCGATAAGACAAAATGGATTAAGTGAAATTATGTAAGAGTGAATTTTAGTAGTAAAACAGTGTTGGACAGCAGCAGTTGTGTGACTTTTAAATTTCACAAAAAAATTTGTAAGTTGAATTAAATTTCAAATAAATTATGTAATTAAAGCTTAATGAGTCTATTTTCATATAAAGGAAAAGAGGGAGAAAAATATTGTATATTATGTGATATTATAATTTTTGTGAGACACTATCAGAATGAATTTGAGATCCCTTGTTCTGACTTTAAAATTTTTTTAAAACTTGTATAAAAATAATTATGGGTTATAATTTATATTATTAGAATATTTGATGATTCTAATTTTAATAGAAACAAATGGGAACATTATCTGAGTCTCATACTATGAGATAAATAAATTTTAGTGAAGAAAGGTCGAAGCTATCAAACAGCAAAATAGGGGAGACTTTGAATAATAAACTGTACTTATTGGCTAGACCAAAAATTCTTAAAATTTTATGGTGGAAATATATATGAGTCTAGTTTCTATGAAAATTTATGGATCTTAATTTTGAGTTTGGTAACTCCAGATATAATGATTTAGTGACTATGACTCAAGAAAGCAGCTTAACCAGAACATGTGTAAATGTACAATTGGGTTAGTTTTACTATGGAAAGCGTGTTAGTAAATTGCTTATTATTATTTCATGGGAGCTTACTATGTAACACCCCTTACTTGTACCCGAGGCCGGGATAAGGTACGAGGCGTTACCGGACAAACATACAAACATTAAACTAAAATACGGGCCATAAAATTTCATTATATTTCAAAACGTTCATTCACTTACACATAGTCCCATATTTGAGTCTACGAAGCCCAAAACATACTTTAGAAAGGGTTCGAGACTAAAACGAGAACCTACAAAAATCTTAGAAATTTCATGCTTTAAGGCTCCACACGCCCGTGTCCCAAAGTCGTGTTCCATGCACGGCTGAGACACATGGTCGTGTCTCTGCCTGTGTGGAATATACCTAGGCTATTTTCCAAGCTTTGGTCAACCTTAATCTCTTACACACTTATTCAAAATCAAAAGCATATAACATGGTATTCATTTAATGATTAAATATTCTCAATTAAATCACAAACATAGCATTTGTATGTCATCATACATGTGTCTCTCATACTCATTTTACCTTGTTTATTATAGTACCACTTATACATTTGTACCAAGATTATCATCTTACAAAATATCTTCAGCTTAATCATCAAGCATTCATATTTAAAACTAGATCATATCTTTATAAAATACCACAATTCAGATACGCAAAATAACATGTATGCCTGAAACATTTCAATTCAACTCCATACCCAACAAGCATTACATTGAGACTAGTCATATATATATATACATGTCATGATACATATCATTCTCTTTCTGTTTTCTTATAAACACATATCATTTATTTCATTATATCAATATTTCATATACCATAGTTTCCATGTATTCCACATATATTTATTTTCCTCCTCCTCCTCTCCATTCCACATCCTTAATGTATATAGCATTCTTGTAAGTACGATTTCCCAATTTAATAATAAATGCTCACATCAAACTGTCCACATGAGTCATAGTTAGTTACTTATTTATAATTCGAGCTACAGAGCTCCAAATTAAGATCCGTAAATTTCCCCTAAAACTAGACTCACATAGCTTTCCACCATAAAATTTTCATAATTTTTTGGTTTATAAACTTAGTACAGTTTATTCATTAAAATTTCCCCTGTTTCACTTTCTGACAGTTCTGACCTCTCTTCTCTAAAAATTAATTATCTCACAGTATAGAATCGGATAATGTTCTTGTTAATTTATCATGAAAATAGACTCATTAGGGATTGTAAAAATATAAGTTTAAGCCTCTAATTATTTTTATCCAAAATTTTGTGATTTTCCAAAGTCAGAACAGGGGATCACGTAATCATTCTGAACCAGTTTCACAAGAACATAAATATCACAAAATATAGAACTCCTTTTCTTGCTCTGTTTCTTTTATATGCAAATAGACTCATTAAGCTTTAATTTGATATCTCATTCAGTCTCTGATTCAATTTTTATTATTTGTTGTGATTTTTCAAAATTACATCACTGCTACTGTCTAAAACAGTTTTATTGCTAATTCACTCTTTCACACTTTCTTTGTATTAACCTCATTTTAACATACATATCACAAATCATTTTCACCACATTTCATACATCACAAGTATAGGTCCATGATCACAAGGTCACCATAAAATCATCCTCATGTATAACTTACTTGTTTATAACCTCACCACATCCTGGTCACTTAATGAACACATCATTCACATAATCAAGTTCCTGCACTTATTCATCACAAAACTCACAAAGCAATACATAGAGAGTCTCTCATTGAACACTTCAAATCAATCTTCGATACTTGGTGGTTTCAGCACATAGCTCCACCCATCATATAGTTCGGCTCTCTTGTACACATGGTGAACACTCAGTACCACCCATGTGACCTAGCCAATTTATCTCGTAGCTCTCTTGTCTACATGGAGCCCTTCACCTAGAACCACGCATGCGACCTAGCTACATATATCCCGTAGCTCTCTTGTCTACATGGTGTACACATACCCCTACACTTTTGACCTTTTTACAAATTAGTCCTTAAGCTCGAAAAATGCAAATTTAGTCAATTTCATCATAGCCCAAGCTATCCGAATTTCATACATGCTCATATCAACCCATATATTTAATTTATTCACACTTTTACAACACAATTTATTATATTTCACAATTTAGTCCAAAATTGACATTTTTGCCTAAATTCACTTAACAAAACTTAATAATCTACCATCAAAGATTTATTTTCTATCATTAAACATCAAGATACTCAAATATTCAATGATGGCATCATCCAAATACTCTAACAATTTTGAAATCGGAGCTACGGGCTAGCTAGATTATGAAGCAACGATCTTAAAAACGTAGAAATTATTAAAAACTAAACACAAAACATACCTCCACCAAGGCATGCAAGTGCCGAACTTAAAGAAGCATCAATGGCTTTCCTTTCTTCTCATATTCGGTTGAAGAAACAAAAGAAATAAAATGCATGTGTTATTTTATTTCTTTATTATTTAACATTTATTAACTATTTACTTATTTAACCTTAAAGCCAACCCAAAATTTCAATATTGCCAAACCATTGCCATCCACTAACTCTTTAATGGGTTAATTACCATTTGAGGACCCTCACTTTAAAAGCCAAGGACAAATAACTCCCTTTTACTAATAGCATGCAACTTTTTCATTTTACGCGATTTATTCCTTTTTACCGAATTAACCACTCAAACGGTAAAATTTTTTTCAACGAAACTTTAATACCATCTTATTGCCACTCCGTAAATATTTATTAGAATATTTATGGCTCAGTTTTATAGAAACGAGGTCCTGATACCTCATTTTTTAAAACCACTTGAACTTAATAAATCACTTATAAAGCAAAAAAAAATCACAATATCAAAAAGCTTTTTTTCAAATCACAATTAACTCGTAAATATTAAAATAATAATGATAAATTTTTCAATATCAAATTTCTGGTCTCAAAACCACTGTTCTGATTAACACTAAAAATGAGCTGTTACAACTCTCCCCCCTTTAAGGATTTTCGTCCCCGAAAATCTTACCAGAAGAAGTTGCTTCCAGATCTTATGAATCACTTTCACTATTTTCTCAAGGTCACAAATCGATTTCAGCCTTGCATATCTTTTTCCCATAGCCTTTGAATTTTAACACATAGTGCCAGAGCATATTGTCAAAATTTTGAATTACTCACTTAAAACACATAGCTCAGTTGATCTATCAAGTAAGAACACTGTATATACTGAAACAATTATGTGGATTTTTTTTCCATCATCAGATAAGATCAATCGAGTAACCATTCTCATAAAATAAGCAAAGATCTTGCCATTCAGCATCTGTAATTATATCTGCTTTCTCTATATTCTCTTAATGAAACATATTCCAATCAGTTCACTAGTACATTACTGAAAATCATAAGTTCTTTACTTAATCCAGACTGAACTCAGCACTAAAGCTTCAATTAATATTACTTTCAACTATTTTCAACTTTGCTAAATCGCATCGATCATTCAACTTTCACGAACATAATAATCTCATTAACTAGAACAACTTTAACTCATAACAACATCATTCGGTTAGAATATTCCAATAAGCATAGTTCCGTATCATACTCTCGAGAATATAGTTTCTTTATTCCAACTATCCGTCTATCTATATACTCATGATTGTACAAAAATTCATCACCATGCAATAGAATCATTTAAATACATATAACTCAATTCACATCTCGACAAATTAGTTCGCGCTAATATAAACAACTGAGTTGATTTCCACCACTACAACCCAAGTACATGCACTCGTTCATAATTCTCTTGTCATGCAAATCAAAGATCTCACAACTATATTAGCTCAAGAAAACGGAGATATTCTGATTAAACTCGCTAACCTTAGTCAAATCTACCCTAGAAAAGAAAACCACTACACATTTCAAGCTTGAGTTTCCATCATTTATGCCTTTACCGATGACAATTTTTTTACACTAAAAATCAGAGAAATTTAGATACTAGAATTTTCCACATTCCTATTATCGAATCCAGAAATACCTTCAAATAAACGTAATCATCATAGATCAAAGAATGCACTTTAAAGATGAGCCATGTCAGATAATCCACACAATGAGGACAATAAGAAAATCCTAGATACGATCTCGCAACAGAAACCCGAGAACATAACTCATAAGAGAATAATAATGAAGCCTCGAAAAATTTTCTCAGAGAAAAGCAGAAGAAAAATAATACTTATCTATTCTGAAATTCCATTGTAATAGAAATATCATATCTTTCAAGTATACATATAAGACAAACTTCATTTGGCAGGAATGGAAGAATAGCCTCACACAAATTTGTACCATCGTCCTTATTCCAACTTAATAGAATAGAATTTCGAAGAGAATAAAGAAATGTCGATCATAAACCAACGGGTCTAACAGTGCTTACATCTAATATCATAGTTAGCTAATGTTCTCACATAATAAGAATTTCATCAGAAAGATAACAATCATATAAACGCTTGAGGTCAATTGAATATTTAGAACACTTAAAAGAAGTCACCGTAGTTTATTCAACTTTAACCGTTACACACAGACATCTTTACAACTCATTTGTCCTTTCTCTGACTAATTATGTCATCAAGGGCACCGTATTATCCCACTTACTAATGAAAACCAATTCGGAAGGAATCCCAGCAAACATATCTTTAAACTTCATACCCAAATGAGTAGAATAGCAAAGACCAATTTTCTTCTTTAACTAAAACATTACATACTCTGTATGATCTTTTAAAACATTCCCATATTTCTTCTAAAATTGAGTTCATTTGTTACTCTGTACTCTACTCTGTTTGCATTACTAATTATCCCACCATTGAAATTTTTAATCTCATACTTGTGAGCTTATTCAACATAATTCCCATAAAGTTTTTTTTGTCACAAAAGCAACACTAGTAAGGGGAAGTTGTAAAGCCTCTAACTTGACTCTCATAAATACACACTTATGACTCAACATTCATCGTCAATATAATATCATCACAATCACGTAGTTTACTCCAAGAAAATTAACATACTTATTTATTTTACAACTGTTTCTGTCATCCACAATTTCAAACAGTAAATCTACTTACTCGAGCCCAATATCAGTATCTAATTAAATTTCAACATTTAACTTCAATTCTACTTACCAACATTTGTCAAATTAAAAACTGTCTTATGAGTCTGAGTACGTCATTTACTTAAAGCCATAGTTCAACTATGGTCTTACACATACATTGCCAAGGCCCTGCCATGGTCTTTATTTCACTTGCCATAACCCGGTTATGGTCTTATTTGTTGATTGCCATATGTATATTTAGTAAAAGCAACCATAATTTATATCTCACATAACATTCAATACATACTTCACTATGGTCAAATAAACACATTTTGACATGAAACATATCTATACACGATTCTTTCTTATTTAATATACATAATACAATATGACCTCGCCAATTTTACTTTCATTTGATTCTCACATAAGTTCTCTACGTACCTGTATTAGTTATTCTGATCATACTTTAATTCTCATCTTGAATATGCTCGTTGAACCATTCAGAATCGTTACGGATACTCGATAATCACATATAACTCATACAATGCCATATCCTAGATATGATCTTACATGTTATCACATACCGATGCCATTGTCCCACACAGGGTCTTACACGAAATCACAATACAATGCCAATGTCCTAGACATGGTCTTACATGTAATCACATATCGAGTCGATGCCATGTCCCAAACATAGTCTTACACTAGCTCACATGTATTGCCATGGTCCAACCATGGTCTTATCCGTCAATTCATCATTGAATGATTGTACTTATTTCCCGCATTCTACTCAATTTGATCCTCCAATTCAATTTCATATTATCATATTATTAATGATTCCATATCAAAATCATAAAACATAACATTATAATACCTTTAATTTAACAATTTAAACATAAGAGTTAATCATATAAACACACTGATTATACATCATTTGATAGGTGTACATAAACACACATTCTGTCATCTTGTGTAAATTAGCTTATCATATTCACTTAATCAGATAGATTGGGCACATAACATCATACGAATACCAACACACATAGATAAGCTTATCACTACATAAACTTCCATTTCATTCCACGTTTCCACATTTCTTAACTTATGATTATCACATTGCTTACATTAGCACATAAATATCATGAACTTTTATTCATTCATTTCTCAATTTTGACACATCATAAGCATGTTTCAATCCTCTCAATCTTATTTTTTCGCATTACTAAAAATAGCTCGGTTGGAAGTCAGCTCTGTCTTAACAAAACAATTTCGTTAGAGCCGAGAGATATCACACTATCACGAGTAGTAATATGGCATGTATAGCTAGACTCACATACGCTAGGCTAGTCCGAGAATCGACTAAATCATAGCTCTAATACCACTAAATAACACCCCTTACCAGTATCTGACATCAGAACAGGGTTCGAGGCATTACCGGACTTACATCAAAACATTCATACAAAACCGGGCCATAAAATTTCATCCAAATTAAAACTTTTCATACACATGAATAACATCCCTTATACGGGCCTACGAGGCCCAAAACATACATCGGGGTGGTTTAGGACTAAACCGAGAACTTTAGAAACATTTGGAAAACTTAGAAAATTTCATCATGAAACAGGGTCACACGCCTGTGTGGCTTGGGACATGCCCGTGTCCTCAGCCTTTGTAACTCCCTGTTTGTGACGTCATCACAAAAATAAGGGCACATGGCCAAGGCACACACCCGTGCCTCCAGGCCGTGTCCCTCACACAGTTGAGACACATGGTCATGTTACAGACCGTGTGGCCAATTCAAAACTAAAGTACATGATGTATGGGACACACGACCAGACTACACGCCCATGAGGGCAGGCCGTGTGTACATGCCCGTTTGTCTACCCGCGTAGACAATTTTTAGGATATTTTCCAAGCCAATTGCTACCTTCAATAACACACTCATATGCTTACTTTTATTGACCATTAACATGACACATTTGAACATTCAATCATCCACAAACAATACAAGATCATGGTAACCTCATATCATATTTTACATACTTAAAACATCATGCTTAGTCAAGCTCAAATTTAATAATTCTCATGCATCAAAGTTTATAAGATTACTCCCACATCACACCTTTAAGCCTTAGTTATCAACACATCATTTCATCTCAATGAAACTCTCAAGCATTCACCACCAACAATATAACTCATTACATACACACGATCACAAGCCTCATCTCCATAATATAGGCACATGCATAATCATACAATCAACATAAGCCACCATTCATAACTATACACAAATTGAACTATAACCATTATAGGCCAACACATTTGGCCACATTAGTAATGACATAGTTACAAAAGATAAAGCCCCTATACTTGCCATAGACTTAAGTATTTGAATACTTATACTCAAAATGGTAGCTTGATAGTATGATTGAATCACCGGTGATCTCCAACCCGAGCTAGCTTGTAACACCCCTTACCCATATCCGAGGCTGGGCTAAGTTACGAGGCGTTACCAGACAAACATACAAACATTAAACTAAAATACGAGCCATAAAATTTTATTCATATTTCAAAGCGTTCATTCTCTTGCACATAGTCCCTTATTTGAGTCAACGGAGCCCAAAACATACTTTATAAAGGGTTTGGGACTAAATCGAGAACTTACGAAAATCTTGTAAATTTCATACTTTAAGGCTCCACACGCCTGTGTCCCAAAGTTGTGTTCCATACACGGCTGAGACACATGGTCGTGTCTCTGCCTGTGTGGAATATACCTAGGCTATTTTCCAAGCTTTGGTCAACCTTGATCTCTTACACACTTATACAAAATCAAAAGCATATAACATGGTATTCATCTAATTATTAAACATCCTCAATTAAACCACAAACATAGCATTTGTATGTCATCATACATGTGTCTCTCATACTCATTTTACCTTGTTTATTATAGTACCACTTATACATTTATACCAAGATTATCATCTTACCAAATATCTTCAGCTTAATTATCAAGCATTCATATTTAAAGCTAGATCATATCTTTATAAAATACCATGATTCAGATGCGCAGAATAACATGTTTTCCTGAAACATTTCATACCCAACAAGCATTACATTGAGACTAGTCATATATATATATATACATGTCATGATACGTAACATTCTCTTTTTGTTTTCTTATAAACACATATCATTTATTTCATTATATCAATATTTCATATACCATAGTTTCCATGTATTCCATATATATTTATTTTCCTCCTCCTCCTCTCCATTCCACATCCTTAATGTATATAGCATTCTTCTAAGTACGATTTCACAATTTACTAATAAATGTTCACATCAAACTATCCACACGAGTCATAGTCACTTAATTATTTATAATTCGAGCTATAGAGCTCCAAATTAAGATCCGTAAATTTCTCCTGAAACTAGACTCACATATCTTTCCATCATAAACTTTTCATAATTTTTGGTTTAGTAAATTAGTACAGTTTATTCATTAAAATTTCCCCTGTTTCACTTTCTGACAGTTCTGACCTCTCTTCACTAAAAAATAATTATCTCACAGTACAGAACTCAGATAATGTTCTTGTTAATTTATCTTCAAAATAGACTCATTATGGATTTTAAAAATATAATTTTTAGCCTCTAATTATTTTTCTCCAAATTTTTGTGATTTTCAAAATTCAGAACAGGGGATCACGTAATCATTCTGAATCAGTCTCACAAAAACATAAATATCTCAAAATATAGAACTTCTTTTCTTTCTATGTTTCTTTTATATGAAAATAGACTCATTAAGATTTAATTTGATATCTCATTCAGTCTCTGATTCAATTTATACTATTTTTGGTGATTTTTAAAAATCACGTCACTGCTACTGTCCAAAACAGTTTTATTGCTAATTACTCTTTCACACTTTCTTTGTATTAACCTCATTTTAACATACATATCACAAATCATTTTCACCACATTTCATACATCACAAGTATAGGCCCATGATCACAAGGTCGCCATAAAATCATCCTCATGTATAACTTACTTGTTTATAACCTTACCACATCCTGGTCACTTAATGAACACATCATTCACATAACCAAGTTCCTGCACTTATTCATCACAAAACTTACAAAGCAATACATAAAGAGTCTCCCGTCGAACACTTCGGATCAATCCTCGATACTTGGTGGTTTCATCACATAGCTCCACCCATCATATAGTTCGGCTCTCTTGCACACATGGTGAACACTTAGTACCACCCATGTGACCTAGCCAGTTTATCTCGTAGCTCTCTTGTCTACATGGTGACCTTCACTTGGAACCACGCATGCGACCTAGCTACATATATCCCGTAGCTCTCTTGTCTACATGGTGTACACATAGTATCACCCATGCGACCTAGCTACATCATAATGTCTTGTAGCTCTCTTGTACACATGATATGCAGTCAGCACTATACATGTGACCTAGCTACATACCATCTGTATCATCCAATCTTTCCGAAGGTTCAACCGGGATTTCTCTCTCTTTTCCAACAATTTCACCAATCAAGTAATTATCCACAAACATATTTCCAATATTTTTATAAATATCATAATACAAGTAATAGTGATGTATTACTTACATATAAACTTACATCTCATTTAATATCAACGCAATAACATTAAATTACACATTGTCTTATTAAAATCATATGAACTTACAATTTCCCATAATATCCATAATCATAGAAATCACATTTATGTATGATAATTAAATGCACTTCATGTACCATAGACATATTGTTAAATCAATTCATAAACTTGGCACCGTAATCATTTAATTTAACATAATTCAGTTAATTCACTAAATTTAACTTTCAAATATAAATTACAGCATTATTGTTTTATTATTATCATACCAACTTACATACTTTCAACACCTCGGAGGTCATAGTAAATATATCAATTTTACATTGAACATGCATAAATTAATGCTTATTATACATATAAACTTACCTTGATATTAAAACGGTCATTTTACCAACTTTCCCAATTTTCGATTTTTCTCTCATTCTAGGTTCAAATCTCGTTTTCCGGGATCTAAAACATCATATTTTACTTATTTAATTAATGTACTATTCAAACAGTCCTTAACTCAAACTTTGGAAAATTACAGTTTTGCCCCTAAACTTTTGCATATTTACACTTTTACCCCTAGGCTCGGGAATTAAACTTCATCCCTTATTCTTATGTTTTATGACATGATGATCACTTTTCCCTTCTATGGCAACATCAAATTCTCACTCTAACATATACTTATGACTATTAGGTATTTTTACCGATTAAGCCCTTTTGCTCGTTTTCACTTAAAACCGAGTAGCACAAGTTGTCTAACATAACTTAAAACCTCATATTGTATCATAAAACACCAGAATACACAAATTTTACCTATGGGTATTTTTCCAAATATGAACCCTAGGTTGAATTATTGCTAGCATAAGCTAAATCAAGTTACCGGGACTCCAAAAACGTAAAGAACTTGAAAAACGGAGTTAGAACGGACTTACAATTGAGCTTGGGAAGCTTGAAAACCCTAGCCATGGAGTCTCCCTTGGTATACACGTCCATGGTGAAGAAGATGAGCAAAATTGGCTTTTAATTTTGTATTTTAATTCATTTTACCCCTAAATGGCCAAATACCCTTACTACTAAACTTTCCAAAAATTCCATCCATGTCCAATTTTTGTCCATAACTTAGAAATTGGTCAAATTGCTATTTAAGACCTCCTAATTAATATTTCAAATCAATTTCATACTAGAAATGTAACACCCCTATCCCGTAACCGTCGCCGGAATAGGTAAGGGGCATTACCGGACTTGTAACTCATGTCAGAACAGTAAAATTTTGAACTTTTTCTTGAAATAAAGATCATTCATTTAAATAAGTACTAAGCACAGCCAGAGATAAAATTTAAACTTCTCTAAGTAAACATTCAAAAGATGCCATTTTCGCATGGCTTATATACATTAACCAAAATATTCTTCCGCCACTAGTCTATTCTATACATGCCATAAGATAATCCAAAACGTAGCAGTACCAAACAATGGATAGTGATAGTGTGACTAGTTGCTGATGATCCCCGAGCCTGTAGCTTCCAAATGAGATCTATAAAACAGAGGAAACAGAGTAAACGGAGTAAGCATTACAATGCTTAGTAAGTTTTAAGCAGTGCCAACAGATAACAATCAAATTATACATAGTTGTTCGTATTTTTATTTCACTCTTCCTTCGGGCATACCATCCCTTTACCGAATATGCACATCTCATCATATACAATAGGCAGATAAACTTTCACATAAAAGTGAGCTCATGTGACATAGATATATCGTTGATTTCACATAACCTCTCACACTGATCCGATGTCACATAATCATAGGAATAGTCTCATAGATTGCTCTCGTATGCATCACATAACTACCTTATGATTTAGTGCAAATCAAGCTCACATATAAACTTGGAGTACATACCTGTTTAACCTTTCGCATTGAATATATTTATAAGCAATTCTTATTACGAAGTCTTACCAGGACATAATCTCCACACGAAGTTATCGGGTCTTACCCGGACAAAATCCCCACACGTAGTCATCGGGTCTTTAGAGCTCGGATATAGTACGAGCACGAAGATTACGGACTTTAATCAGTGATCATATTCTCGCATAAAGCCTGCGGGGTTTTAACCCGGATATAGTACTGACACAATGCCCTTTGGGACTTATCACATTTATACACTTTCACATCCATCACGTTGGCCACTCGGCCCTGTCACATATATACACTTTCACATTCATCACATCGGCCATTAGGCCTTATCACATATATACACTTTCACATTCATCACATCAGCCATTAGGCCTTATCACATATATACACTTTCACATTCATCACATCGGCCATTAGGCCTTATCACATATATACACTTTCACATTCATCACATCGGCCATTAAGCCTTATCACATATATATACACTTTCACATTCATCACATCGGCCATTAGGCCTTATCACATATATATACACTTTCACATTCATCACATCGGCCATTAGGCCTTATCACATATATATACACTTTCACATTCATCACATCGGCCATTAGGCCTTATCACATATATACACTTTCACATTCATCACATCGGCCATTAGGCCTTATCACATATATATACACTTTCACATTCATCACATCGGCCATTAGGCCTTATCACATATATACACTTTCACATTCATCACATCGGCCATTAGCCTTATCACATATATATACACTTTCACATTCATCACATCAGCCATTAGGCCTTATCACATATATACACTTTCACATTCATCACGTAGAATCCTAAATCAAAATATAGATTTTCATGTATTCACATCACAATTATCCAAATATACTTCACATACCACATATACTTTCACGTATACACACTGTCTTGGCTGAATCTACATCTATCATTTTCCAATATCACAATTTAGAATTCACGTATGGGTTTAATCAATAGCTTATGAGCAACTAAAACAAGTTTATCAAGGTTTACAAACAATCTCAAATTCAGCACAAGCTATTTTTCCTGAGCAATAGTCACTAAATTATTTATAACTGGAGCTACAAAACTCTAAATCACTTTCCGTTAATTTTTCCTGAATATAGACTCGTATATCTTCCATCCATAAAATTTCCAGAATTTTAGGTTTGGCCAATCAATACCAGATTTTTCTTAAAGTTTCCCCTGTTTCACTGTTTGACTAATCTGACCACTCTTCACTATGAATCAAATTTCTCATTTTACAGAATTCAAAATGTGTTGTATTTGATTTCATTTGAATCTAGACTCATTAAGGAGTCTAAGCATATAAATTTTATCTTATAACAATTTTTGTACAATTTATAATGATTTTCTAATTACAGAACAGAGGATTACAGTGTCATTCTGCACTGTCTCACACAACTTTAAATATCTCATTATCGGAAATTAATTTTCTTACACGGTTTCTTTTATAAGAAACTAGACTCATTAAGCTTTAATTTCATAATCTATTCAGCCTCTAATTCAACTCCAACAATTTATGGTGATTTTCTAAATTCATGTTACTGCTGCTGTCCTAAGCAGGTTTATCACAAATTTACTCTTCTGACATATCCTTTTAGCACTTCATAATATCATATCCATTTGGCAACATATCATATCAATAACTTACCTATACTTCATAATAGCCATTAGGCTATATGCATAAAAATTTACAATAGAGTTATGATTCTTTTAATATGTGCTTAACATATCATACTCAATCACATTATAGGCTTTAATACTTAAAACTTACCTCGATCGCTAATGTGCGTCAATTCCGACTATTCGACCAATTTCCCTTTTTCCACGATCTGACTTTGTTTCCTTGAGTTCTTGAGCTAATGAACCAAATTTAAACTTATCACATCACTATTGTGTAAAACCACATTCGATTATATTATAATTCGGTTAGCAAGAAATACACTTATTCCTTATAACATTTAGCTTCAATTTCTAAAATAATTAACTAAAGCCGAAATACCATGTAAGGGTTCCAAATATGTAGCATTTGTCTTATTTACAAGTATCTATGTCAAAAACCCTTATTAATAACTTACAAACCGTACACTCAAGCATATAATTAACAATTATTCTACTAAATGTTTTTGTCCACACTCGGCACTTAAATATACATAACACCCTAGCCGATAATCACTTAGCTTCGAGATCACCACCTCAATCATCTCAACCACAACATTCATTTTCTTACTTCTCATCATGGCCGAATACTAACCATGCCTTAAGCTCTTTCTCTTTCCATTTTTTAGTACTTTATAACTCATCTAACAACTATTTCAAAGCTAAAACTCCAACATCCAAAATTTAACACATAAAATCCTCAATTATTACATGGTTCTATTAATTGTAAGCTCTATTTCAATATTTAAGCATGAATTACAAATTTTGGACATCATTTCATAATTCCAAGCAAGTTGCCGAATGCAACCTTACTAAATTTTCATGGATTCAAATCATGGATTCAATATACCATTACCATGAAATCAACAACCAAAAATTCATAGACAATTTAGGAAAATCACATTACAAATCTCAAATTCAAGCAAAGACCATGGCCGAAATGCACATATAACCACATAACAAAAAAAAATATTGAACCTTTGGTTGCCTAACTAGCTTAACATCCATCCCAAAAACATCAAATTTCCATCAAATTTTAATCAAGAAACTCACCTCATGAAGAACATCAAAGTGCCGAATGGTTTTAGACTTTTCTCCCCTCTCTTATTTGATTTTTGGCTAAAAAGAACACAAAAGAGCTACCTTGTTCTTTTCACCAAATTCTTTTATTATTTACTTCACCATTATAATAACATTCCACTAAGCTTTATTTTACAATTAAAATACAAAAAAAACAATAATTCCATTCAAAGCATGGCCGGCCGCTAACCTTAGAAAATGGATATTTGACATGCAACTCCATTTATTTTATTACTAACTTTATTTTATTGTTTCCTCCCATGATGCACCAACACAACATGTCTGTGACATGTTTTTAGCCATAACATCTTGTCCACCCATGCTCATGGCCGGCCACTACATATTAGGGGGGAAAATTGACATGCAAGTCCTCCCTTTTGATTACATGCACTATTAGGTCCTTGTAGATTAGCCTATCACATTTCAAAAATGTCACCCATAAGTCCTTTTGACTAAATTCACATGCAATTTACTAAATCGAAGCCTAAAACTTTCACACCTTCATAATCACATATTTTAGACAATAAATATCACATTCAAATAATTTGGTGACTCGGTTTAGTGGTCCCGAAACCGCTTTCTGACTAGGGTCATTTTAGGGCTGTCACAACTCTCCCCCACTTAAGAAATTTTCGTCCCCGAAAATTTCTGCCGATGCATAGTTTAGGATAATGTCCTCTTATTGAATTTTATCCACAAAGACATTAGCTCATTGATAGCAATTGTAATTCATTATTGATTTCGCATCGATCTATAAAATCATTTTCTTATCTTAAAACAAATACATAAACATTTCTACAAGTATGCACATATATCTCATTTTCTTGATTTCATAAGTAATAATCACTTAATTTAATTCACAAATGCATTTCAAACACATATTAAGCACATATTAATATGTATAATTCACATCATCAACCCACATATTTGTAACCCACATTTTCATTCATGTATAAGCTGTAACCTGACCGAAAGTACACATATACTCAAACATCCCAATAAAAATCCTTTATCACTCCATCATATCTCACTATTCAACTTAACCTATTTCCAACAGAAAATCAACTTCCACATACCTGAACATTGAGTTCATTTAGCACATTCAATCACCGTTAACGATACCCGTATACAATCGATTTGGCATCAAGCCTCATATTGTATACCGGCATGGGATTTATTTTAGCACATAACCCATATATCCAAAATTATCAGCATTCATCACAAATTCTTACAGACTTTCAAATGTCGAACTTAATCGAAATAATTTCTTGAATATGATTAACAACAAAAAATAGGGGTCATTTAGCAATAGCACATATGACTTCATATACCAAGCTTTCCATAGACTAAATTCGTAACACATTTATAACATGAATTCATTTCTTAACAACATATCCACCATCTTTTTACTTTCATCTGATTTTTTCATACCTTCCGTACATACCTGTATCACTTATTCTGATCTTACTTAATTTATCATCTTAAATATACCTGTTGAATCATTCGAAATCATTACGGATACTCATTAAGCACATATAGCTCTTACAATGCCATATCCTAGATATGGTCTTACATATTCTCACATATCGAGCCGATGCCATGTCCCAGACATGGTCTTACACACTATCTCAAATCAATGCCTTTGTCCCAGACGAGGTCTTACATGAATTCCACTTCACACACTTAGTGCCCACTGACCGGTCTCGCACTCATAGTGCTCGGTTAAAGGAATTCGCACACACACAGTGCCTCTAATCATTCACACACATAGTGCTCTTATTCATTCGTTATTACACATTGAAATGACTTAACCAAGTCTATAAACATCATGTATGTACACTTTTAAACATATCATCTCATTTAAATTTGAATTCGTATAGTAATGAACACTTAAACTTTGCTCAAATTACCGGCACGAAGCCTACTAGGCACGAAGGCCCGAATACATGTCATCAGCATGATTGCTCTTCGGGGTTTAGCACGGATATATCACTAGCACGAATGCTCTTCAGAACTTAGTCCGGATACATCACTAGCACGAATGCTCTTCGAGACTTAGCCCGGATACATTACTAGCACGAATGCTCTTCGAGACTTAGCCCGGATACATTACTAGCACGAATGCTCTTCGAGACTTAGCCCGGATACATCACTAGCACGAATGCTCTTCGAGACTTAGCCCGGATACATCACTAGCACGAATGCTCTTCGGGACTTAGCCCGGATACATCACTCTCAATTCTCCTGTACATATACACATATAGCAATACACATTAGTATATCATTTACATTACTTGAATACAAACACAACATGCTTATCGACCATTCAACTTCCAGTTCCATAGCCACATACAAAAATCACATTTATAGTCATAACACTCTTTCAAAATTGCATCACTTATACCCTTATAATTCAATCCAAATTGAAATTCAAATACGAGTACATGATACGTACCTGATCAACTTAATAATTTAGGCATATCTAAGTGAAGTTATATCGCAGATTCTCATAGTCAGAAGCTTGCTATAGCTCGATCGGGATCAAGATACATTACAATACAGCAAACACATTTTAATAGTCAAAAATCATCACACTATCATTTTATCACTTTATGGCATGTATAAATAGACTCACGCGTGCTACGTTAGTCCTAGAATCGACTAAACCGTATCTTTGATACCAATAAAATGTAACACCCCTATCCCGTAACCATCGCCGGAATAGGTAAGGGGCATTACCGGACTTGTAACTCATGTCAGAACAGTAAAATTTTGAACTTTTTCTTGAAATAAAGATCATTCATTTAAATAAGTACTAAGCACAGCCAGAGATAAAATTTAAACTTCTCTAAGTAAACATTCAAAAGATGCCATTTTCGCATGGCTTATATACATTAACCAAAAATATTCTTCCGCCACTAGTCTATTCTATACATGCCATAAGATAATCCAAAACGTAGCAGTACCAAACAATGGATAGTGATAGTGTGACTAGTTGCTGATGATCCCCGAGCCTGTAGCTTCCAAATGAGATCTATAAAACAGAGGAAACAGAGTAAACGAAGTAAGCATTACAATGCTTAGTAAGTTTTAAGCAGTGTCAACAGATAACAATCAAATTATAACATAGTTGTTCGTATTTTTATTTCACTCTTCCTTCGGGCATACCATCCCTTTACCGAATATGCACATCTCATCATATACAATAGGCAGATAAACTTTCACATAAAAGTGAGCTCATGTGACATAGATATATCGTATGATTTCACATAACCTCTCACACTGATCCGATGTCACATAATCATAGGAATAGTCTCATAGATTGCTCTCGTATGCATCACATAACTACCTTATGATTTAGTGCAAATCAAGCTCACATATAAACTTGGAGTACATACCTGTTTAACCTTTCGCATTGAATATATTTATAAGCAATTCTTATTACGAAGTCTTACCCGGACATAATCTCCACACGAAGTTATCGGGTCATACCCTGACAAAATCCCCACACGTAGTCATCGGGTCTTTAGAGCTCGGATATAGTACGAGCACGAAGATTACGGACTTTAATCAGTGATCATATTCTCGCATAAAGCCTGCGGGGTTTTAACCCGGATATAGTACTGACACAAATGCCCTTTGGGACTTATCACATTTATACACTTTCACATCCATCACGTTGGCCACTCGGCCCTGTCACATATATACACTTTCACATTCATCACATCGGCCATTAGGCCTTATCACATATATACACTTTCACATTCATCACATCGGCCATTAGGCCTTATCACATATATACACTTTCACATTCATCACATCGGCCATTAGGCCTTATCACATATATACACTTTCACATTCATCACATCGGCCATTAAGCCTTATCACATATATATACACTTTCACATTCATCACATCGGCCATTAGGCCTTATCACATATATATACACTTTCAAATTCATCACATCGGCCATTAGGCCTTATCACATATATATACACTTTCACATTCATCACATCGGCCATTAGGCCTTATCACATATATATACACTTTCACATTCATCACATCGGCCATTAGGCCTTATCACATATATATACACTTTCACATTCATCACATCGGCCATTAGGCCTTATCACATATATATACACTTTCACATTCATCACATCGGCCATTAGGCCTTATCACATATATACACTTTCACATTCATCACATCGGCCATTAGGCCTTATCACATATATACACTTTCACATTCATCACATCGGCCATTAGGCCTTATCACATATATACACTTTCACATTCATCACATCGGCCATTAGGCCTTATCACATATATATACACTTTCACATTCATCACATCGGCCATTAGGCCTTATCACATATATACACTTTCACATTCATCACGTAGAATCCTAAATCAAAATATAGATTTCATGTATTCACATCACAATTATCCAAATATACTTCACATACCACATATACTTTCACGTATACACACTGTCTTGGCTGAATCTACATCTACCATTTTCCAATATCACAATTTAGAATTCACGTATGGGTTTAATCAATAGCTTATGAGCAACTAAAACAAGTTTATCAAGGTTTACAACACAATCTCAAATTCAGCACAAGCTATTTTTCCTGAGTAATAGTAACTAAATTATTTATAACTGGAGCTACAAAACTCCAAATCACTTTCCGTTAATTTTTCCTGAATATAGACTCGTATATCTTCCATCCATAAAATTTCCTGAATTTTAGGTTTGGCCAATCAATACCATATTTTTCTTAAAGTTTCCCCTGTTTCATTGTTTGACTAATCTGACCACTCTTCACTACGAATCAAATTTCTCACTTTACAGAATTTAAAATGTGTTGTATTTGATTTCATTTGAAACTAGACTCATTAAGGAGTCTAAGCATATAAATTTTATCTTATAACCATTTTTTTACAATTTATAATGATTTTCTAAAAACAGAACAGAGGATTACAGTGTCATTCTGAACTGTCTCACACAACTTTAAATATCTCATTATCGGAAATTAATTTTCTTACATGGTTTCTTTTATAAGAAACTAGACTCATTAAGCTTTAATTTCATAATTTATTAAGCCTCTAATTCAACTCCAACAATTTACGGTGATTTTCTAAATTCATGTTACTGCTGCTGTCCTAAGCAGGTTTATCACAAATTTACTCTTCTGACATATCCTTTTAGCACTTCATAATATCATATCCATTTGGCAACATATCATATCAATAACTTACCTATACGTCATAATAGCCATTAGGCTATATGCATAAAAATTTACAATAGAGTTATGATTCTTTTAATATGTGCTTAACATATCATACTCAATCACATTATAGGCTTTAATACTTAGAACTTACCTCGATCGCTAATGTAATACACCTTTCTCCGTACAAGTAATGTCTCCAAGTCTTAAGTGCAAATATCACTGCCGCCAACTCCAAATCATGAGTAGGATAGTTCCCCTCGTGAGGCTTAAGCTGTCGTGATGCATATGCCACCACCTTACCCTCCTGCATTAACACGCAGCCCAAACCTACATGTGATGCGTCACTGAACACAGTAAAATCTTTCCCAGACTCCGGCTGAATTAACACAGGTGCTTCAATCAGAACTTTCTTCAACTTCTCAAAAGCTTCCTGCTGCTTCTCAATTCATAAAAACGGTACTGCTTTCCTTATGAGTTTTGTCAGAGGTGTTGCCATCACAGAAAAACCTTCTACAAACCTTCTATAGTATCCTGCCAATCCTAGAAAACTCCGTATTTTCGACACTGACCTAGGCGGCTTCCACTCCAAAATCGCTTCAATTTTTCAAGGGTCCACCCTAATCCCCTCAGCAGATACCACATGTCCTAAGAAGGTTACTTCCCTCAACCAAAATTCACACTTGCTGAACTTCGCATAGAGTTCCTTCTCCCTTAACACTTGCAGCACAATGCAGATATGCTCATCATGCTTCGCTTTAGTTTCAAAATATACCAGGACATCGTCAATAAAGACGACTACGAACCGATCCAAAAATGGTTGGAACATACAATTCATCAGATCCATAAACGCTGCAGGAGCGTTCGTCAGTCCAAATGGCATAACCAAAAACTCGAAATGACCATACCGAGTCCTGAATGCCGTCTTATGGATATCTGCCTCCTTGACCCTTAACTGATGATATCCAAATCGAAGGTCGATCTTGGAAAATACAGAAGCTCCTCTAAGCTGGTCGAACAGATCATCAATCCTTGGCAGTGGATACTTATTCTTAATCGTCAGTTTGTTCAACTGGCGATAATCAATGCACATCCACATCGTACCATCCTTCTTTTTCATGAATAGCACCGGTGCTCCCCATGGGGACACGCTTGGCCTAATGAAGCCCCTATCCAGCAACTCTTGAATTTGTGCCTTTAACTCCACTAACTCCGTCGGTGCCATCCTATATGGTGCGATGGACACCAGCGCCGTTCTAGGCAACAAGTCGATTCCAAACTCGACTTCTCGGTTCGGAGGCAATCCCAGAAGCTTCTCCGAAAAAACATCTTGGAACTCTTTTACGGTCTTAACCTTATCCACTGTCAATCCCTCCTCTTCCAACTGACTTACAAATGCCAAATAAGCCTCACAACCTTTCCGAATCCACTTTTTGGCTCTTAATGCTGACACCACATTGGACAAATAATCCCTTCACTCACCTACCACCATAACCTCCTCACCCTCTGTGGTCCTTAACACCATTCGTTTAACAGCACAATCTAGAGTCGCCTTATGCTTAACAAGCCAGTCCACTCCCAGAATGATGTCAAATTCTCCGAACGGTAACTCTATCAGATCTCTAGGGAAAGTCCTACCTTGAGTTTCTAAGGGTACATCCCTATACAGTTTGTCTACCCTAACCGAGTGACCCAAAGGACTTAGCACAGATACCCCACTCACAATCTTCTTAGAGTGCACACCCAACGACCCAGATATGGCACATGCAACATAGGAATGAGTAGATCCAATATCCACCAAAGCAGTATACAGCATGCTAGAAACCAAAAACGTACCAGTTATGACGTTAGGTGTGTCGCCTTCCTCTTGACGACGAGTTGCATACATCAATGCTGGCTGTCAAGCTTCAGCATTTCTAGCACCCCCGCCAAGTGCCCCTCGACCTCGACCACTTCTATTTCCGCCCTTACCTTGTCCACGTCCTCTCGGTGGTTGTGGTCCACCTCTCATGGGTTGAGCAAACCTCTGTACAGCAACTTGAGCCTGATCAGCTCTTTAAGGACAGTCTTTAACTCTATGCTCTATAGATCCGCATCGGAAACAAGCACCGTAACGTTTCCTACACTCGCCCAAATGTACCTTACCACAGTCTCCATAGATTGGTGGTCTAACAACATTCATCGGCACTGCTCGAACTGGTTCCTCCACTCTTGCTCTCTTAACATTTCTATTTGCTCCACCCGGAGGTCCGGAATCCTTCCAGAAACGGTTCCGATCGTTCTCCCGATTCTGCTTTTCAGCACGCTTTACCTTCTCAGCTATCTTTGCCTTCTCCACCAAGACCACAAAGTCCCGCTCCCTCTGCGGAGCAATCAACACCCTAAGGCCATCCCTAATACCATCCTCGAAGCGCACACTTCGCTCATACTCCGTAGTGACTATGCCCACAGCAAACCGGCTCAGCCTCAGAAACTCAGCCTCGTACTCAGCAACAGTTTTACCTCCTTGCACCAGATTCAAGAATTCTTTTCTGCGGGCGTCCACATAACTCGCCCCACCATACTTCCCTTTAAAGGCCGTCTTAAACAGTTCCCAAGTTACCCTATCAGATAGGGTCCCTTCTCTCACAGTGAGCCACCACTGATAATCCTCGTCCCGTAGCAACGATACGGCTCCCTTCAAATTTTACTCCACAGAGCAGTCCAAGTCGTCCATAATCCGTTTTGTGGCCTCCAACCAATATTCCGCCACATTCGGGGCTACACCAGACGCGCCCCTAAAGATCTCCGCTCCGTTAGCCCGGAGTCGTTCAGAAATGGATCCCCAAATTCTGTTGCCCGTACTTACCCCGGCAACCCTTTCTAGAACATGAAGCATTGCCTGCGACAGGGCATCATCCCCGGCACCGCGGTCATGAGACTCCACCTCTGTTACCAGTGGTACTGGTGCATCTGCCACTGGCATATGTCTCAAAGACGAAGATCCCGCTCAAGCACTTCCTCGGCCCCGTCCACGGCCTCTTCCAAGAGCGGCTCTTGTACTCATATTGTATTATCTGATTACGAATTTTTATGCATTAACTCAATATTCCAGTGTTTATTATAGATGTTTTATGAATCAGACAGTAATTTAGAGTTTGTTTTTGCAGAATCGAAGTCTAGCTACAGTTTCAATCTCTTATCAAATTTTCCTATGGTTTCAGTATCATCCTATCTAAAGTATCCTAGTAGGGTTTCAGTACAGACAGATAATTCAGGAAAATATTCAGAAAAGTTTAGAGTAATACTTACAGGCTTGGGCCGGAGATTCGGAATGCCACATTCTAAAGATCTAGATTTTGAAAACCGAGTTTTTTTTCAATCTTTATAAAATTTTTGTTTTCGAAAATCTTTGTTTTTGTAAACCCATTCCACAGCCGAGTTGTTGCAACTTGGCTCTGATACCACTAAATGTAACACCCTAAACCCGGCCTAAACGTTATGGCTGGATCCGACGTGCCACATCGAGGCGTTCAAAACATTTTATATTGTTGATCAAGAAAAACTTACTTAGTGTTTTTTTTTAAATATAATAATTTCACAACCCTTAAAGCTTCAAGCCCAAATCGACAGTCTCCCTAACCTTTAGGGGTTTCAGCTTTTTCTAAAACCTAAAATAAAGATTAGGCTCAAAAACTTACCAGCGATTCCTTCGATCAATGATTCCAATTAACTCCTTCTCGATTCTGATATAGATCTAACCCCTCCAATGATAACAAAAGTCGAGCCTTTAGTGATATTAAAATTCAGCTATGTCCCTATGGCTATGCGTTTTCGATTTTTTTTTGTAACAGTGAAGAAAAGATGGGGGTTTTGTAGTGGCTTTGTCGACAGAGGTTTAGGGTTCAGAAAAAGAAATAATTGATCAAAAAGGATAAAGAAAAATCAGTAGGTTTTTGCTAGGAGAATTTGGCACAGACAATATGAACTTTCGGGATTTCAACTTTCATGATATTCGGCTGTAAGGCTTAAAAATAATAGTAAGAAAGTGATGTAGAGTAGAGTGGTAGAAGGATTTGGCTATGGAGAAAAGAAGAGGAGAAGGTAGATGGAGAGAAAAAGTAAAGAAAGGAGGAGGAGGAAGGATGATCAGAAAAATGGCACAACCTACCCCCAGATGCCGAATTTATACTTGGCATTTAACCTAGCCGAAATTTGCCCCCAAAAGAAACCCTTGGCCGGCCAACTCTTGCTCCTCAAGAGTCCATCATTGGCCAATACTGCTCTCTCTAATCAGCTCCTAAATCATCTCCCTTATCCCCTCCTTACTCAATCTCCTGAGCAACTCAAACTCCTCCTGACAGTCTTTTACTTGAGTTCCATTACTTACCCTTTCTAAACATAAAAAATAATTCCCTTAATATGCTCCCATTGTGACTTGAACCTTGGTTCTCCCTAGCATCCACACGCCACTTTTATAGCCTTCCCAGTGGCGTCACATGCCACTTTGCCACCTACTTCCTTGTGTTTTTTTTTACCCAATTAATACTTAAAAGCCCAGTTAACCAGAACCCTTTTTCTCCTATGGAATTAAAATTAATTAAAAAATATCGGGTTTTAACTGAAGCTTGGGCCTTCTAGAGGCCCACTAACATAATTAAACCTATGCCAAGCAGACAGAACACAGAAATTTTAAATTTTGCTAGCATACATAGAATTCCCAAAAATTAGGGCATTACATTTGGCCACCCGTGTGATAGGCCGTGTGATCAAACACGAGTGTGTGATCGACAAGGCTGGTCATGTACGATTCATGGGCCAGGCCGAATTGGGTCGTGTGGGCCACATGGGCGTGTGGGCCCTACATGAGTGAACCACACATAAGTGCGAGAATATTGGGCCAGGCCTTGTAATTCACACGGCCAAGGCCATTTTGGGCCATATGGGCCACACGGGCGTGTAGGCCAACATGGGCATGCAACATTGGTCGGTTGGCCCATTTTCACTGTTTGGCTGCTAAGGTAGCACTGGTCGCCTGAGTCGACTGTGGACCTATTGTAGGGTCGGTAAGCTTTACCTAGATCCCTAACTAACTGTGTGGCATTAGAATATGTATGACTGTATACTAAGCATAATATTTATACTATTCTGTTTATATGTATGTTTCCATGAGATAGCATGTCATGTTTATATGATGCATTACATGGGGTTGAAATAATATGATTAGAGGAAGTGTTTGTACTGGTAGCTCCGCTACAAATCATTGATGGCTCTAAGCCTATTATACTGGCAGCTCTACTGCAAATACTGTTTAGTGCTGCAACTGGTGCTAATTTGTAAGTGCAGGATTGGGTGGGCGATTTATTCCCCACAGGAGTGCAGGGTTGGACAGGAGATGGTGTATAGCAGTTGGTTGGGTAGGACTTGCATGTTGTACACTGTATTATTGCTACTGCATACTGATTCTATAATAGCTAAGGCCCTACTGCTATTGTATACTGTTACTATGATGGGCTAAAGCCCTACTGATTACTGAGACTGTGATGGGCTAAAGCCCAAACTGATACCATTACTGTGAAGGGCTTAGGCCCGGTCTGTTACTGTTTGCATTTTGACTGTATAACTACATGGGGATTACACACTAAGTTTTTGTAAACTCACCCTTTTTGTTTTACTGTACAGGTAATCCCCAGTCATAGGTGGATCGGTACAGTGGGGGACTCAGAGGTGGCCACACGACTGCATATATTTTTGTACTTGATTATGATTTTAAGTATTATTATTTGGGGTATTTTTGTTGTAATAAGGCCTTTATGGATTTTTACCTTAATTTGGGATTTGTTTATCGTTGCTTATGATTTATACTAGTGGTAGGGAAACATGCGTTTTCAAAAGTTACAAATGTTTTCTTTCAAAACACTCACCACTACGCAAACCATTTTGAAAGCTTCTGCAAATTATAACGGCTTGTAAATAAATGGATAACATTTTGGAAAAAAATAACTTGATTTAGAAATAATATAAGATAACGAAAATTGTTTAAACAAGGAAATGTTTTATCAACGACTTAGTTTTCGAAAGCACTTTCATGTGACATCGCCAGATTCAGCCATAACGTCTATGCTGAGTTTGGGGTGTTACAGTTAGTGGTATCAGAGCCAGGTTACAAAACTTGGCTGTGAATTTGGGTTTTTAATAATTGAATCTCTAAGAACTAATTTTTAAATGACGTGAAATGTTTTACTAAATGTGTGATACATCAAGTCTCCGGCGCTGATTTCGTAAGTCTTCTAAACTGTTATTTGTTTATAAATTGAGATGCTATAGATAGTATATACCGAGACTACTATAGATAGAATGTACTGGAAAAACTCAAGTTAGTGTATACTGATACTGTAGTAAAAACTATAGACACTGATAGACACAGTAATGTATGAAACAAGCTATACACTTCTGATACTATTTTCATAAAAATATCTATCAATAAACACTAGAATTGTAAATTGATGCATAAAACTATTAATACAGACAAAACGCAATTAGAGAATGAGCACCAGAGGTACTCGCAGACGGGGTACAAGAGGCCATGGTAGAGGCCGTAGAGGGGCCTAAGCTGGGTCCTCATCTTTTGGTAACATGCCTAATTTGGAAACTAGTGAGACTCCGGCTTCACCTGTGACTGAGACTGGATCTTATAATCATGCGGCTGGGGACGACGCACTATCCCAAGCTATGTTACAGATTCTGGAGAGGGTCGCTGGGCTCAATACTGGTATTGGGGCCCGAGGGTTGGCTATGGAATGACTCCGGTCTAATGGAGTTGAGGTATTCAGGGGTGCCACTAGAGTCACCCCTAATGTAGCAAGTATTGGATTGAGGCCACAGAGAGGATCATGGACGATCTGGACTGCACACCTAAGCAGAAACTAAAGGGTGCAGTGGCCCTGCTGAGAGATGAGGCTTGCTAGTGGTAGGTTACTGTTAAGAAGGGCACTCAGCCCGATCGATTGACCCGGGACCTCTTTAAGACTACATTCTAGGGAAAGTATGTGGGTGCCAATTATGTGGATGCACAGAGGAGAGAGTTCCTAAATCTGACTCAAGGGGATAGATCAATGGCCGAATATAAGGTCGAGTTCTTGCGACTATGCCACTATGCGCGAGGGATGGTAGCGACCGAGTATGAGCGATGTGTTTGCTTTGAGGATGGCCTCAGTGATAGTTTACAGGTTCTGATAGCTCCACAGAAGGAGTGAGACTTTGCTACCCTAGTTGATAAGGCAAAGATTGCCGAAGAGGTTAAGTGCACTGAGCACCAGAACCGTGAGAAAGAGAGAGGTAGGAACAAGAGGGATTCAGAGCCCTCGAGTTCCGTACAGAGGCCTAAGAAAAAGGCCATAGTTGATGGGTCGATTAGAGTTGGGGTCCCTGTTACTATGACTGGACAACAACTATGTACTGATTGTGGTAGACGCCATTTGGGCGAGTGCTGGAAAAGGACTGGGGCTTGTTTGAGGTGTGGTTCATTGAAGCACCGTATTAGAGAGTGTTTGCTGAGACCCGATCAGATGCAAGCTCTAGGTACTGGTACTGTACCACCACTGAGGGTAGTTCAGCAGCCACTGAGAGGCCGTGGTCAGGCCAGAGGTGGTAATAGTTTGAGTCATAGTCAGAGAAAACCGAGCAGAGGTGCTGGGCATATTGAGGTGAGGCAGCTGGCTCTAGTTTATGTTGCATGTTGCCGAAAGGATAGAGATACTCCAGACGTCAGCACAAGTACGTTCTTTATCTATGATGTACCTTATACTGCACTGATAGATATAGGTTCTACTCACTTCTATATAGCATGTATTATGTCTGAGATTTTGAGTATCTTAGTTGAGAGCACTACAAGTGACGTTACTGTACTGAATCTATTGGGCAGTCGGTGAGGGTAAATAAACTGTTTAGAGATGTTCCTTTAGTGGTTCAATGGGGTATCTTTCTGGTGGAATTGATGGAACTTCCTTTTAGAGCGTTCGATTTAATACTACGAATTGACTAGCTGGTTAAGCACCGAGTGAGCTTGGATTGTGCCACTAAACAGGTTGTACTGAGAACTGTGAAGGACGTAATTAGGGAACGTTGGAACTACTTGTCGAATGTGATTTCTGTGTTGAGACCCAAAAAGTTGGTTCGTAAGGGATGTGAGGTGTATCTGGCCTACATCAGTGTTTTAGATTTTGGGGATTCTTTGATTAAGATATCAGGACAGTTAAGGACTTTTCGGATGTGTTTCCTGAAGAGCTACCTGGGTTACCTCCAAACCGTGAGGTAGAGTTTGGGATTGAGCTCCTTCCTGGTACAGCTCTGGTGTCTATCGCTCCCTATATGGTGGCATTGAAAGAGGTTGGGGAGCTTAAGGCTAAAATCCAAGAGCTGCTAGATCGTGGGTTCATCCGCCCTATTGTGTATTCGTAGGGAGCACCAGCACTGTTCCTGAAAAAGAAGGACGGATCCGTGCGTATGTGCATTGACTATCGACAATTGAATAAGTTGACTATTAAGAATAAGTACCCCCTACCGAGGATAGATGATCTATTTGACCAGCTCCTAGGAGCTTTAGTTTTCTCTAAGATTGATCTCCGATCAGGGTATCACCAGTTGAGAGTTAAGGAGGCTGATGTGTATAAGACAACATTTAGGACTCGATATGGCCATTACGAATTCCTAGTGATGCCATTTATATTGACGAATGCACCAGCAGCTTTCGTGGATCTGATGAATCAAGTGTTCCAGCCCAATCTGGATCAGTTCGTGGTGGTATCTATTGATGATATACTGGTGTATTCAAAAACTGAAGATAAACATGATGAACACCTCAGAGTGGTTCTACAAATTCTACGAGAGAAACAATGTACATCAAGCTCAGTAAATGTGAGTTCTGGTTACCTGAAGTAATGTTTTTAGGACATGTGGTTTCTGCTGAGGGGATTAAAGTCGATCATTGAAAGATTGAGGCTGTCTTGGATTGGAAGTAGCCTAAGATTGTATCTAAGATCCGCAGTTTTTTGGGATTGGCAGGGCATTATCGATGATTTGTAGAGGGGTTTTCACTAATTGCAGCACCTTTGACTAAGCTGCTACGTAAGGGTGTGCCATTTAACTAGACTAAGGCACAATAAGAGAGCTTTGAGAAGCTCAAGACCGTACTGACTGAGGCTGTAACATCCCAAAATAAGGCTTAGTCGAAATAGTGGCTTTGAGACCACAAATTTGACATCAAAATATTTATTTTATGATTATTACAAGGCTTAGAATATGAGAATATGCATGTGTTAAAGTTACATGAAGGAATTCTTTGAGTAAATTCCCAATTGGAAAATTAGGGACTAAATTGAATAAATTGCAAAACTTGGATTCTAGAAGCAATTTGTATGAAATTGCTTTAGATTATAAAATAGAAGGTCTTGGGGAGCAATTTTCCCAATTTCTAAGTTTTTGGACAAAAATGGGCTTGCATAGATGAAATTTCAAAGAAAGGGCTTAAGGGCATTTTGGTCATTTGGCATATTAATGAAATAAAATGGGAAAAAGAAGGCAAAAATCAACAAGTCTTCTCCCTTGTCCAGCCAAAATTCCTAAGCAACCATATCTAAGGTTTCCAAGCTTTTCAAGCTCAACAGTAAGTGCTCCCAAGCCCCGTTTTTAATGTTCTTTGTAATTTTGAGATTTCGGTAGCTTACTCTATCCATTTCTACCTATATTTCATGCTAGGGTTCATGTTTAAAAATTTACCCATGCATGAGTTACTTGTATTTTAATGTTGTTTTTGGAGGAATATGAAAGTTTGAGGTGTGTTAAAGAACTTTTCCTAGGTGATTTTCATGAAAACCCCCTAAAGGGACCTTTTTGCAAAAGTTGTAAAATGTGTGGTAGAAATGTGAAAATAATGGAAAATGTGGGCTACCATAAGAGGAAAAAGTGTTCGGCTAAGCTTGGGTAAGGTAGAAATTGCATGCGTTTCATTATACGAGCCTAGGGACTAAATCATAAAAATGTGAAAGGTTGGGGCAAAACGGTCATTTGGACTGGGGGTGGAATTTAGACTTGAAATGTATAATTTGAAGTGTTAATGATCAATTTTTATTGTTATAGACCCCGAGGAACAAATTCCAGAGGTCGATTGAGGAAAACGAAATGTTTTGGAATAATCGAAACACGACATTGAAACGAATACCAGGTAAGTTCGGATAACTTAAAGTAAACACTCAGTGTGCCTAATTATATGATTTATGAATGCATGATGATTGCATTTATTAATAACATGAAATTCTATGAAATGCATGTTTAAGTATGAATTGTGATAAATGTCTCGGTTGAGGTTAAAAAGGGAATTCGATAGATAAACCATGATTGACATGTGTAATGAGGTCCTGCATGTGTTACAGTAAAGATTTAGCCAGAACGAGTAGTCTGTTGATCTCATTTATAAAAGGATCTAGCCCGGACGAGTGTTCCTTTAAATGGTCGAGCCTCCCGAAGAATATATGTGCATTATGGATTTAGCCCGAATGGGTAATCTGATTAGGATCTGAATTTAGCCTGGATTGGTAATTCAGATTCGATCTCAATAAAGGTGTTTGTCATTATAAGGGATTTAGCCTAGACTGGTAATCCCAACATCACCTTATGAGTTCATAAAATAGGGGTTTTAGCCTGGACTGGTAATCCCACCATAAGATGTGAGGTTCGCGGGAGTGCATATCTTAAACGATCATTATACGAATTGACAGTAGATGGATATTCCATTGAGATTTCCTAGAAACTCAACGAGATTAATGTGACATATATATATATTCAAATGAGATGTTGAATGATGAGCTCATCTAAGATAACTTTCATAGTGCATTGTTATGTGACTAACTTATTGATTGAGTGTAAATGATAGGGAAGCCATCCTATGCTCATTCAATTTATTACTCAATTTGATTGCATGCTAATTACTTGGTAAGTTTAGTTTCCAATTATTCGAGCTTACTAAGCATGAAAATGCTTACCCCTCTCTTTTCCCTGTCTCTCTCAAAGTTCGAGGACTCATAAAGATTGGAAGACGATAGGAGAGCCAACACACTATCATCTAGCCCAGCTTTGGTATAAAGACATTTCTAAATTGTTCAATGACATGTATAGGTCTTTTGAGTATTTTGTTATATGTGTCATTTGATTTGCCAAATGAAGGCTTGGAAAGATAAATCTTTTTGTTTATGGCCATAGAGATCGGCTTGTTTTGTAGTAGGCTATGTCTTACAAAGTTTCCATGCAAGGTTGTAATCATGTGCGATGGTTGAATTCCAATTGGCAATGAGTCATAAGAACGAGCCAATATTGAATGTATTAAAGTGGTATGACAACACATAAATACAAGATGCGAAATAACCTAGCATGTACAAAACCAATGATATAAGGTTTCCATGCAATGAGTTTTTGCAAAGATCATTTATGAGAGCGTAATTATGTTTTACTTTATTTTTAATATTCCTAAAGTATAAGTGTTAAAAGAGGGTGACCATAGGTTTGGAAAATAGCCTAATAAGGTCTACACGGTTGGGTGCATGAGCGTGTGCCTCGGCCGTGTGTGACACACGGGCCACTCCCGTGGGCGTGTGGCATGGTCGTGTGTCCCCTGCATCTAAAATGGTAAGTCTGTTAAATGAATATGGGCTAGACATAGGGGCGTGTGTCTTGGCTGTGTGAATTTAACAGAATGCTCAAGTCTTGGACATGGAGTGATTGCACGGGCGTGTCCCAAGTCACACGGGCGTGTGACACTTCAAGTTAAAGGAAATTTTCCAATGTGCCCAAAGTTTATCAAACGTTCTCGGTTTTGTCCTACACCGCCTCTAGGCATGTTTTAGGTCTCGAAGGACTGTTTAACGGAAAGGATGTACATATTTGAAAAGTTTTAAATTAGAGCGCAACTTAGTGACTTAATTTAATATGTTTATGAACATGAAATCCCGGTAACACCTCGAGCCCTATCCCGGCGTCGAATACGGATGAGGGGTGTTACATTTAGTGGTATCAAAGCTACAGTGTAGTCGATTTTAGGACTACCGTAGAGAGTATTGAGGGTTACTATACATGCCATTATTAGGATACTGATAGTGTGACGTCTCCTAACTGTTTAAATTGTTTTGAATATAGTAAATGTCTTTCAATCAAGCACAAGATGAGTCCGAGGGAGCCGAGAGCCATGCTCCAGCTTTCATACAATGGGCTGTATCTACTAGTAGTAGAAGACTTATGTCTGAAGGCCGGGAAGAGGCCCGAGCTGCCTTCTTTGATATGATAGACGGATGGTTTGGGGATTACTTGAGTAATCGCCCCAACATACCAAGACCTCCCCCGCCCCCTAACCAACCTGATGAGGATGTGCCACGAGGTATGGTACTGGTAAGAATTGGTAAACCCCCTGTTGATAAGCTTAGAAAGTACGGGGCTGACGAATTCAGAGCTAAAGTTGATGATGATGCTGAAAGAGCCGAGTTTTGGCTTGAGAACACTACACGGGTGTTAGATGATTTGTCGTGCACACCTGAGGTTAAAGTGTGCCGTGTCCCTCCTGAAAGATACTGCTATCATTGGTGGAAGACTGAATCCTCGGTAGTGCCAAAGGAAAATATCACTTGGGATTTCTTCCAAGTAGAGTTTAGGAAGAAATACATTAGCCAACGGTTTCTAGACTCAAAGCCAAAGGAGTTCCTGGAACTCAAACAAGGGAACAAGATTGTAGCAGAATATGAACGAGAGTTCGAGAGGCTAAGTCAGTACTCAACTGAATGGGTCCCAACCGAGTCAAAAATGTGTAAACACTTCGAGGAAGGTCTGAATGAGAAAATTAAGTTGTTGATTGGGATCCTGGAAGTATGGGAGTTTGCCAGATTGGCTGATCGGGCCAAAAAGGCCGAGGAGCTTAACAATGAAAGAAAGCAAGCAAAAAAAGAGGCCCAAGTCATGAGCAAGAGGTCCAGTGGTAAAAAACTCTCGTTTCCTACAATGAAATCAAGGAGCTAGCGTGATCGCTCCATTTCATCAGTAGGATATTCGGGTAGAGCGAGAAGCTCTTAACGACGAAGCCAAAAGTCTTCCTCCCCGATGGTAACTAGTGTGGAGAGTGTAGATGATCAAAAGCCGAAGTGTAAGAGTTGCAATAAATTTCACTATGAAGAATGTCGAGTGAAAAGCGGTGCATGTTTCAGATGTGGATCTCTTGACCACTTTCTTAAGGACTGCCCAGAGCGAGTCGAGAAAGAAATGGAAGTAGCCCCGAAGTTGAGTACTCTCATTTCACGAGGTAGACCTCCAAGATATCTTGGGAGTGCCAGTGGCAGTCGGGTTGCAGCTAAAGACACTGTAAAACTAGAGGCTCGAGCCCTATAAAGAACGTTGCGATATGCACCCGAGAGAAAGCCTCTGCTCCTGATGTTATCACGGATACTTTTTCTCTTTTTGATATATGTGTTATTGCCTTAATTGACCTAGGGTCGACGCATTCATACATTTTCATGAGCTTGGTATCTAGAATGAACATACTCATTGAGCTTACAAAATTTATTATTAAAGTGTCGAACCCACTAGGTAGATCAGTCATGGTTGATAAAGTCTGTAAGAATTGTCCTTTGATGATTCAGGGTCATTGTTTTCTGGCTAATCTTATGTTATTACCATTTGATGAATTTGATGTAATACTTGGTATGGATTGGTTAGCACTGCATAATGTAATTGTAAATTGTGGTAGTAAGTATATAAAATTGAAATGCCTGGATGGTGAGATTTTACGGGTTGATTCAAGAGAGTTGGGTACGCTTCCGGTTGTGATCACGGCAATGGTTGCTCAGAGATATATGAGAAAAGGGTATAAAGCCTACCTTGCAATTCTATTGAACACTAGAGAGATAGAGTTGAAGATTGAATCTGTGTCTATAGTATGTGAGTACCCAGGTGTATTTCTAGAAGAGTTACCCAAATTACCTCCTGAAAGGGAAATAGAATTTGGTATTGAGCTGGTGCCAGGGACAGCTCCTATTTCAATTGCTCCGTATAGGATGGCACCAACTGAACTGAAAGAGTTGAAAGCATAGTTGCAAGAGTTGACAGATAAAGGTTTTGTAAGGCCGTGCTTTTCACCTTGGGGTGCTCCAGTTCTATTTGTAAGGAAGAAAGATGGTTCGATGAGGTTATGTATAGATTACCGCCAACTGAACAAGGTAACTATCAAGAATAAGTATCCTTTACCAAGGATCGATGATTTATTCGATCAGTTGAGAGGAGCAACCGTGTTCTCTAAGATAGACTTGAGGTCTGGCTATTATTAGCTGGGAGTTAAATAATTGGATGTACCTAAGACAGTTTTCAGAATGAGGTACAGTCATTATGAATTTCTCGTCATGCCGTTTGGATTAACGAATGCACCAGCCGTATTCATAGATCTAATGAATAGGATCTTTAGACCATATTTGGATAAGTTTTTCGTTGTGTTCTTTGATGACATCTTGATTTATTCCAAAGATGAGACAGAGCATGCGAAGCACCTGAGAATTGTGTTGCAGACTTTGCGGGAAAAGCAGTTGTATGCTAAGTTTAGCAAGAGTGGGTTTTGGCTTTAGGAAGTTGGATTTTTAGGTCATATTATTTCGGGTGAAGGTATCCGTGTCGATCCAAGTAAGATTTCTGCTATCGTCGAATGGAAACCACCTAAAAATGTAGCCAAGGTTAGAAGCTTTTTGGGCTTAGCCAGGTACTATCAAAGATTTGTGAAAGGATTCTCCACGATAGCAACTCCGATGACAAGATTGTTACAGAAAAACGTTAAGTTTGAATGGACAGAAAGGTGTCAACAAAGTTTTACGAAGTTAAAGACACTGTTAACTGAAGCTCCTGTTTTAGTATTGCCTGAGTCGGGAAAAGAATTTGTAGTCTACAGTGACGCATCCTCAAAAGGACTGGGTTGTGTACTTATTCAAGATGGCAAAGTAATAGCCTATGCTTCACGACAATTGATGCCGCATGAGAAGAACTATCCTACACACAACCTAAAACTTGTTGCCATCGTTTTTATTTTGAAAACTTGGAGCATTATTTATATGGTCAGACTTGTCGCATATTCACTGACCATAAGAGTTTGAAGTATTTGATGACTGAAAAAGAATTAGATTTGAGGTAGTGGAAATGGCTAGAGTTAATCAAGGATTATGAACTGATTATTGACTATCACCTGGGAAAGGCGAATGTGGCCGCTGACGCATTGAGCAAAAAATCCTTATTTGCATTAAGAGCCATGGATCCTCGTTTGGCATTGCTTGATGATGGTTCAGTCTTGGCTGAGCTAGAGGCTAGGCCGACATTTCTTCAGGAAATCTATGATGCTCAAACTAATGATGATGACTTGCAAGCTAAAAGAACTCAATGTGAGTCAAGTATTGAATCAAATTTTTGGATTGGTTCTGATGGATGTTTAATGTTCAGCCGTTTGTCAATTCACCCAGGAAGTACCAAGATGTACAATGATTTGAAGAAAATGTACTGGTGGAACGACATGAAAAGAGATATTTCTGAATTTGTGTCGAAATGCCTAGTATGTCAGCAAGTTAAAGATGAACATCAAGTGCCTTCAGGTTTGCTATAGCCTGTGATGGTCCCTGAATGGAAGTGGGACAGTGTTACTATAGATTTCGTGACAGGATTGCCATTGACTTTGAAGAAGAAAGATGCCGTATGGGTTGTAGTAGATAAGTTGACGAAGTCGGCTCATTTTATTTCGGTGAGGACAAATTACTCCCTCGATAGATTGGCCGACTTGTACTTTCTGAGATTGTAAGATTGCATGGGGTACCACTGTTGATTACTTCCGACTGAAACCTGAGGTTCACTTCAAGATTCTAGAAGAAATTGCAAGAAGCCTTGGGTACGAAGTTAAGCTTTAGTACAGCGTCTCACCCTTAGACAGATGGTCAGTTTGAGAGGATGATTCAGATTCTTGAGGATATGTTGCGATGTTGCATCGTTGAATTTCAGAGTAGCTGGGAAAAATATTTGCCACTAGTAGAATTCGCCTACAACAATAGTTTTTAGACGAGTTTGAAGATGACACCTTACGAGGCCTTATATGGCAGGAAGTACCGAACTCCATTGTACTGGACAGAACTTAAGGAAAATTAGATTCACGGAGTTGATTTCATTAAAGAAACTGAAGAGAAAGTTAAAGTGATACGAGACTGTTTGAAAGCGACATCGGATAGGAAAAAGTCATATGCTGATCTGAAAAGAAAGGAAATTGAGTTTCAAGTTGGAGATAGAGTATTCTTGAAAGTGTCTCTATGTAAAAAGGTGTTGAGATTTGGCCGGAAAGGCAAACTGAGTCCGCAATTTATCGGACTGTATGAGATCATTGAAATAGTTGGACCGTTAGCCTATTGTTTGGCATTGCCACCTGAACTAGAAAAGATTCACGATGTGTTTCACATTTTATGTTAAGGCAATACCGATCAGACCCCTCTCACGTGATTTTGTAGACTGAGATTGAAATTCGACTGGACATGACCTATGGAGAGGAACCAGTTAAGATATTAGCTCATGAGGTTAAACAGCTGAGGAATAAAGATGTGGCCTTAGTAAAAGTTTTATGGCATCGACATAGTGTAGAAGAGGCTACATGGGAACTAGAAGAAACCATGAGAAGCCAATATTCGAATCTGTTCACTGGTAACACTTTCGAGGACGAAAGTCCCTAAGGGGGAGAAATGTAACATCCCAAAATAGGGCTTAGTTAAAATAGTGGTTTCGAGACCACAAATCTGACATCAAAATATTTATTTTATGATAATTACGAGGCTTAGAATGTGAGAATATGCATGTGTTAAAGTTTCATGAAGGAATTCTTTGAGTAAGTGCCCAATTGGAAAATTAGGGACTAAATTGAATAAATTGCAAAACTTGGATTCTAGAAACAATTTGCATGAAATTGCTTTAGATAATAAAATAAAAGGTCTTGGGGAGAAATTTGCCCAATTTCTAAGTTTTTGTACAAAAATGGGCTTGCATGGATGAAATTTCAAAGAAAGGGCTTTAGGACATTTTGGTCATTTGGCATATTAATGAAATAAAATGGGAAAAAGAAGGAAAAAATTAACCATTCTTACCCTTGTCCAGCCGAAATTCCTAAGCCACCATAGCTAGGGTTTCCAAGAATTTCAAGCTTATTAGTAAGTGCTCTCAAGCCCTGTTTTTAATGTTCTTTGTAATTTTGAGATTCTGGTAGCTTACTCTCTCCATTTCTACCCATATTTCATGCTACGATTCATGTTTAAAAATTTACCCATGCATGAGTTACTTGTATCTTAATGTTTTATGGAGGAATGTGAAAGTTTGAGGTGTGTTAAAGAACTTTTCCTAGGTGATTTTCATGAAAAACCCTTAAAGGGACCTTTTTGCAAAAGTTGTAAAATGTGTGGTAGAAATGTGAAAATAATGGAAAATGTGGGCTATCATAAGAGGGAAAGGTGTTCGGATAGGCTTGGGTAAGGTAGAAATTACATGCGTTTCATTATACGAGCCTAGGGACTAAACCATAAAAATGTGAAAGGTTAGGGGCAAAATGATCATTTGGACCGGGGGTGGAATTTAGACTTGAAATGTATAATGAGAAGTGTTAATGATCTATTTTTATTGTTATTGACCCTGAGGAACAAATTCCAGAGGTCAATCGAGGAAAACGAAAGGTTTTAGAATAACCGAAACACGACACCGAAACGAATACCAGGTAAGCTCGGATAACTTAAAGTAAACACTCAATGTGCCTAATTATATGATTTATGAATGAATGATGATTGCATTTATTAATAACATGAAATTCTATGAAATGCATATTTAAGTATGAATTGTGATAAATGTCTCGGTTGAGGTTAAAAAGGGTATTTGATGGATAAACCACGATTGACATGTGTAATGAGGTCCTGCATGTGTTGCAGTAGGGATTTAGCCCGGACGGGTAATCTGTTGGTCTATTTATAAAAGGATCTAGCCCGAACGGGTGTTCCTTTGAATGGTCAAGCCTCCCAAAGAATATGTGTGCATTATGGATTTAGCCCGGACGAGTAACCTGATTAGGATCTGAATTTAGCCTGTACTTGTAATTCAGATCTGAGCTCAATAAAGGTGTTTTTAATTATAAGGGATTTATCCTGGACTGGTAATCCGGACATCACCTTATGAGTTCATAAAATGGGGGATTTAGGTTGGACTGGTAATCCCGCCATAAGATGTGAGGTTTGCGGGAGTGCATATCTGAAACGAACATTGTACGAATTGACGGTAAATGGATATTCCATTGAGATTTCCTAGAAACTCAACGAGATTAATGTGACATATATATATTCAAATGAGATGTTGAATGATGAGCTCATCTAAGATAACTTTCATAGGGCATTGTTATGTGACTAACTCATTAATTGAGTGTAAGCGATAGGGAGGCCATCCTATGCTCATTCAATTTATTACCCAATTTGATTGCATGCTAATTACTTGGTAAGTTTAGTTTCCGGTTATTCGAACTTACTAAGCATGAAAATGCTTACCCCTCTCTTTTCCCTGTCTCTCTCAAAGTTCGAGAACTCGTAAAGATTGGAAGACGATAGGAGAGTCAGCACACTATCATCTAGCCCAGCTTTGGTATAAAGACATTTCTAAATTGTTCAATGGCATGTATTGGTCGTTTGAGTATTTTATTATATGTGCCATTTGATTTTCCAAATGAAGGCTTGTAAAGATAAATCTATCTTTTTGTTTATGGCCATAGAGATCGGCTTGTTTTGAAGTAGGCTATGCCCTACAAAGTTTCCATGCAAGGTTGTAATCATGTCTGATGTTTGAATTCCAATTGGCAATGAGTCATAAGAACGAACCAATCTTGAATGTATTAAAGTGGTATGACAATACATAAATACAAGATGGGAAATAACCTAGCATGTACGAAACCAATGATATGCGGTTTCCATGCAATGAGTTTTTGCAAAGATCATTTATGAGAGCATAATTATGTTTTACTTTATTTTTAATATTCATAAAGTATAAGTGTTAAAAGAGGGTGACCATAGGTTTGGAAAATAGCCTAAGAGGGTCTACACGGTTGGGTACACGAGCGTGTGCCTTGGCCATGTGTGACACATGGGCCACACCCGTGGGCGTGTGGCAAGGTCGTGTGTCCCCTGCATCTAAAATGGTAAGTCTGTTAAATGAACACGGGCTAGACACACGAGTGTCTGTCTTGGCTGTGTGAATTTAACAGAATGCTCAAGTCTTGGACACGGGGTGATTGCACAGGCGTGTCTCAAGTCACACGGGCGTGTGACACTTCAAGTTAAAAGAAATTTTCCAAGGTGCCCAAAGTTTATCAAACGTTCTCGGTTTTGTCCCGCACTGCCTCTATGCATGTTTTAGCTCTCAAGGGCCTATTTAAGGGAGAGGATATACATATTTGAAAAGTTTTAAATTAGAGCACAACTTAGTGACTTGATTTAATATGGTTATGAACGTGAAATCCCGGTAGCGCCTCAAGCCCTATCCCGGTGTCGGATACTGGTAAGGAGTGTTACAGAGGCCCTTATCTTAATACAGCCAGAGTCTGGGAAAGTGTTCACTGTCTACAAGGATGCATCACATGTTGGTTTGGGATGTATGTTGATGCAAGAGGATAAGGTAGTAGCATATGGGTCTCGTCAGCTTAAAACTCATGAGGTGAATTATCCGACGCATGACTTGGAGTTGGCCGCGGTGGTATTCACGCTGAAAATTTGGAGGCATTATTTGTATGGTGAGAAGTGTATCACCTACACTGATCACAAGAGCATCAAGTATCTCCTCACATAAAAGGAGCTAAACCTTAGGCAACGTAGATGGATTGAGTTACTTAAGAACTATGGCTGTACGATTGAATACCACCCAAGTAAGGCCAATGTGGTAGCTGATACACTAAGCCATAGGGCTATGACTGATCTGAGGGTGATGTTTGCTTGTCTTAGTTTATTTGATGATGGTAGTCTGTTGGCCGAACTTCAGGTTAAACCGATGTGGATTGAGTAGATTAAGGGTAAGCATATGGAGGGCGAGTCATTGAGTTTTCGATTTCGACAGGTTGAGAGTGGTGATACTGTGGATTTTGGACTGAATAGCGAAGGGGTGATCTATTTCCGTGGAAGAATTTGTGTTCCAAAAGATATTGATTTGAGGCAGTCCATGCTATGAGAGGCGCATAGTAGCCCCTATGCTATGTATCCTGGAGGAAATAAGATGTATCGCGACCTTCGTGAGTTATATTGGTGGCCAGGCCTTAAGCGAGAGGTTACTGAATTTGTGGCTAAGTGTCTGACATGCCAGTAGGTTAAGGCTGACCATCAGTTACCTTCGGAATTGTTGCAGCCATTTAAGATTCCACTTTGAATGTGAGAGCGAGTGAATATGGACTTCGTTAGTAGGTTACCCCACACACCCACTAGGAAGCATTCTATTTGGGTCATCGTAGATCGATTGACCAAGTCCGCCTATTTCATACCTGTTCGCACTGACTACTCTCTATAGAAACTAGCTAAGTTGTATGTGCTTGAAATAGTGAGACTGCATGGGGTATCGGTTTCAATAATATCTGATAGGGGTCCTTACTTCTTGTCTCGGTTCTAGAAAAAGTTACATAAAGTTCTGGGTACAAGATTGGACTTCAGTACTGCATTTCATCCTCAGACGGATGGTCAGTCAAAAAGGGTGATTTAGATACTGGAGGACATGTTAAGAAGTTGCATGATTGATTTTCGAGGCAGCTGGGAGGATTACTTGCCCCTAGCAGAGTGTGCTTATAACAACAACTATTAGTCTAGCATCCAGATGGAACCTTACGAAGCATTATATTATCGTAGGTGTCGCACACCTTCATGTTGGACTGAGTTGGGTGAGCGACGTGTTTTGGGCCCTAAACTAGTTTCTGATACCAAGGACAAAGTTAGATTGATTCGAGATCGAATAAAAGTGACATCAGGCAAACAGAAGTCCTATGCGAATTTAAAGTGTCGAGAGATTGTGTATTCTGTAAGGGACTTTGTTTTTCTCAGGGTCTCGCCATGGAAGAAGGTACTGAGGTTTGGGCGTAAGGGCAAGTTGAGCCCTAGGTTTATTAGGCCTTATCGTATACTGAAACGTGTGGGACCAGTTGCCTACCAGTTGGAGTTACCTCCAGAGTTAGATCAGATTCACAATGTGTTTCACGTCTCTATGTTAAAGGGCTACTACTCTGATCTAACACATATTGTTCCGGTTGAGGAGATTGAGGTTAGGCCATATTTGACTTTTGAGGAGGATTCAGTCTAGATATTGGAGCGAGATGTAAAGGTTCTAAGAAGAAAATTCATCCCACTGGTTAAGGTTCCTTGGCGTAATCATAGCGCTAATGAGGCCGCATGGGAGCCTGAGGATGCGATGTGACAGTAGTATCCTCATCTGTTCTGATTAGGTAAAATTTTGAGGTCGAAATTTTCTTTAAGGGGGTAGAGTTGTAATGCCTAAAAAATCCTTATAATTTATTTTTGTATGTTTGTGACACAATTATGTATCTACTTCAGTGGTTATGTGTTCTGGGTGTGTGTGTGAGGTCCCAAGTTCAAGCCTTAGCTTGGGAAAAAATTTGTTTTTAATTGAAGGAATCCCTATCTTTAATTAATAGGCTTATAAATAAATGTTGGTGAAATATGTTAGAATGGGTCTGCTGGTCTAGGGGATGAGTGGCGTGTTATTATTACTTGAGGTCTAAAGTTCGAATCCTTACATGCATGAAGGGATTAAATTTTTGCAGAGATGGATGACTAGAGTTTGTGTTTCATTAAAAGTCTGAGTAATGGAAGGTTGGAGTGATTTTAGAAGGAAATTACGGGATGTGGGAAGCTATGCTAATTTGGGGGATGTTGAATTCGGCTCTCTTTCTTTTTGTTTCAAAATTTCGGTGGTTGATAGAGTTTTTTTCTCCTCTCTTATTTTTCAATTTTGTTGTCGTTTGCTTCCCCTCAAACCTCCCTGTTGCTGTCGAATTTCCTTCTTAATTTTTCTTCTCTCATTTGATTTTTTTGTTGACAATTCCAAGTTCTTTGGTGCAGTTTGTGTCATTCAATTTTTGCTGTGACTGTTTCCTCTCCATCTATTTTGCTTCTTTTTGGTATTGTTTTAGTTGTTTTTCCCCCCACTTGCTGCTGTTGTTTTTAGAAATTCAGTTCCCTCTTTCTGTTCTCAATTTTTACACTAACTTCCCTTCCCCTCAAGCCGGCCGTGCATAATTTTGGCTCTTCTTCTTGGCTGAATATCGATAGGTGGGTTCTGCGTTGCCCTTTGGCTATTTCGATTTTGCACTTCCCTTTCCATTGATCTCTTTTTCCCTTTTTTACGTCTTTTTTAGTTTTCGGATCCCCTTTTTGATTTGCTCTTACTTGCGTTTCCAAAGTGTACCCTACCCTATCGACAGTTTGGTAAGTGAGTAGGTGTTTTGTTGTTTTGTTCTATAAGATGCTGAATGAAAGGTTCTATGTATATTCTTGGGTTTAATTGAATTCTTAAGTGAAATACAATTAAGGATTGAAACAAAAGGTTTTTGTGGCTGTCGTGCTAGGTGGAGATCAAGGGTTGGTTGGTGCTTCATCAAGGAACTGAGGGTGCGATTTCGGTTGATTTTGGGTAACGGGTTTCGGTTGCTGATCATTCCTTAACATCGTTTGGCTTTTTTTAATTAACGAATTATGTAGTTGATTTAATGACGTTTTTGGTTGAATTTAGGTTTTGGTGTACCAGGAGTGCAAGTTAACTTCTAACGAATTCATGTGTGTAAACACAACCCCAAAATTAGAATTCGGCAAAAAGTAGAAACAGGTGATTGTCGACACCACACGGGCGTGTGGCCGCCCGTGTGGTAGGCCGTGTGATCAAACACGGGCGTGTGATAGACGAGGCTGGTCATGTGCGATTCATGGGCCAGGCCGAATTTGGCTGTATGGGCCAAACGGGCATGTGGGCCCCACAAGAGAGTTCAGAAATATTGGGCCAGGCCATGTGATTCACACGACCAAGGCCATTTTGGCCTGTGTAGGCCACACAGGGTCCCACAAGGGCATGCAACATGGGACCATTTTTACTGTTTGGTTGCTAAGGTAGTACAGGTCTACCGAGTCGACTGTGGACCTACTGTAGGGTCGGTAAGCTTTACCTAGATCCTTAATTGACCATGTGACATTAGAATATGTATGACTGTATATTAAGCATAATATTTATACTGTTCTGATTATATACATGTTTCTATGAGATGGCATGTCATGATTGTATGATGCATTGCATGGGGTTGGGATAATATGATTGGAGAAAATGTACTGTATTGGCAACTCCACTGTAAATCACTGATGGCTCTAAGCCTATTATACTGGCAGCTCTGCTGCAAGTACTATTTAGTGCTGCAACCGGTGCTAATTTGTAAGTGTTGGGATGGGTGGGCGATTTATTCTCCACAAGAGTACAGGGTTGGACAGGAGATGGTGTATAGTAGTTGGTTGGGTAGGATTTGCATATTCTACACCGTATTATTGCTATCGCATACTGATTTTGTAATAGCTAAGGCCTTATTGCTACTGTATACTTTTACTGTGATGGGCCGAAGCCCAACTGGTTATTGAGACTGTGATGGACTAAGGCCCAAACTGATACCGTTACTGTGAAGGGCTTAGGCCCAATATGTTACTATTTACATTTTGACTGTATAACTGCATAGGGATTACACACTGAGTTTTCGTAAACTCGCCCTATTTGTTTTACTGTACAGGTAATCCTCAGTCATAAGCGGATCGGTTCAGCGGGGGACTCAAATGTGGCCACACGACCGCATATTTTTTTCTACTTGATTATGATTTTAAGTATTATTCTTTATGGTATTTTTACTGTAATAAGGCCTTTACGGATTTTTAGCTTAATTTTGGATTTGTTTATCGTTGCTTATGATTTATAATCACTAGTGGTAGGGAAACCTAGGTTTTCAAAAGTTACAACTTTCAAAACACTCACCACTACGCAAACTGTTTTAAAAGCTTCTACAAGTTATAATGACTTGTAAATAAATGGATAACATTTTGGAAATAGATAACTTGATTTAGAGATACAATAATATAACAAAAATTGTTTACACGAGGAAATGGTTTATCAACGACTTAGTTTTCGAAAGCTCTTTCATGTGACATCGCCAGATTCGGCCATAACGTCTAGGCTGAGTTTGGGGTGTTACATTACCTTATAATTGTCACACAGTTATCACCGTAGATGTTGTTGAAATTCTTCCAAATATTAACCTACCTTTGGGTCAATTAATAAACACATGAATCACACAAACATATAATCATCTTGGTATTTTAAATATGTAACGCCCTGAATAATTTAAGTCTGTTTTTATGAAATTTGACATAAAGGAGTATGTGCTTTAATGGTTAAGTGTTTTAGTCGTGTGTATGAGGTCTTGGGTTCAAGTCTCACTTTTGGAAATTTTTTTATTTTTTATCCAAGCTTTATCCCTATTGGGTGGGCTTATGTAATGTTGTTTGTACACTCATATCAGAATAAGCCTATTGGTTCAAGTGGTAAGGAGTTAGTGTGTTGGAGGTCCTGTGTTCAAATATCGGCACGAGTGTGGGTGATATTTTTGTTTCTGTTGACTGAAAGAGTTTGTATAGGACTGAAAGTTTGAGTGAGTGGGTAGTTCAGATTGAGTTGCTAGTGAGGAGTTGGGATTTATCTAGTTTTGTCTCTCTTCCCAAAAACTTTTCTAACGCATTTTTGTTCTCCCCTCCTTTTTTTGTTTTCTATTTTTCTTTCTGTGCCAATAATTTTTATTTCTAGTCCTCTGAAGTTCTGCTATAATTTTCCCTTTTCAATTTCGGTGTTTCGATTTTCTGGTTTCTCGTGTGAGTTGGTAAGTCGTGGTTGGAGGGAAAATTCTTTTAAACAATTTCTCTCTTTTTGACGATATTGTCTTTTTTGTTAAGTACTAAAATTATGGTTTTGGGAGCAGTGAATCGTGAGGGATAGAGTTCTTCTCTTGCGAAATCTAGTCGCATTAGTTCGGGGAAATCAGGTAAGTGTTGAGCACTTGAATCTCACCGTTTTCAGTTTTGTTAGTTCGGTTTGATTGAGGTTTTAGACTAATTTTGGGAGTTTGTTATGTTGGTTTTATGTTCTGGTGGTCTCGAGATGTGTTTGCATCAAAACTGGACCAGGTGTGTACTCCTAACAAGAAGAATCGAGTTTGGGCGAAAGCCAAAAATTGAGGCTGTCGACGCCACACGGGCATGTGGCTAGTCGTGTGGTTGGTTTTGTGTAAGACATGATTGTCTGATGGTGTGAGTGTGGCCATGTGGGCCACATGGACGTGTAGGTTTGGGCCAGGCTATGTTGGCCACACGGGCAAGGCCAATCTAGGCGTATGGGCCACACAGGCCAATCTAGGCCAGCCATAAAATTTCGTTCAAAACTAAAATTTTTCAATTGCATGCAAATTGTCCCTTATAAGGGCCTACGAGGCCCAAAACATACATCGAAAGCGATTCGGGACTAATCCGAGAACTTTCGGAATCTTTTCGACACTTAGAAAATTTCCTTGTTTTGGAGAGTCACACGCCTGTGAGGCTTGGGACACACCCGTGTCCTCAACCCGTGTAACTCTCTGACTATGACAGCATCATACATTTAGAGTCACACGACAAGTCACATGCCCATATGCTTAGGCCGTGTGGTGAATTAAATTCTCAAAATTAAGTGCAGACTTCACACGGCCTGGGCACACGCCCATGTTTTAGGGTCGTGTACTTCACACGGCTGTGTGTTTACTACTAGGCATTATGTTTAACATTAATTAGGGTGCAGGGGACACACGACCAGAACACATGCCCTTGGGGCAAGCCGTGTGTCACACACGGTCTAGACACATGCCCGTGTGTCTACCTGTGTGGACATATTTAAGGCTATATTCCAAGCCAAGTGCCACCCTTATTTGCACAACCCAATCATGGTTCTAAAGGTACTTAAACATTTATGAACCTAGCTCATGCATGATAACTTCTCATCACATTATAGTAAATTAGGACTCCGTATCATGCAAACCCTATTTTACCAACACATACATAGTAGTCATCATCATTCAACCATGAACAACCAATAGCCATATCATAATGGAATTGGCACATACATGCATAGATGAATAGGTTTACGACCCAATAATCATTGTGAGCCATATCTCATGGCCTTATACAAAATGAATCATAACACCAAAAAAAGCCATCACATTGGCTAAACACATATGACACATAACAAAATTGTAATGCCCGTACTTGAGACCGTTGCCGGAGTCGAACACGAGGTGTTAACGGACTTAATTCATTACTTAAACAGCTCATACAATTCATTTTAAAATTTCCAGACAAGCTGGCTAACTGCATCACAGTCGCTTTAAAAATCATATCCTGAGTTCCAAAACTCGAAATCCAATTCCGTAAATTTTTCCTGACACTAGACTCATATATCTATCTAGTAATTTTTTTCTAGAATTTTTTGTTGGGCTAATTAGTATAGTTTATTAGTTAAAGTCTCCCCTATTTCAGGGTTTGACTACTCTGGCCTCTGTGTATTACGAATCATATATCTCCCTGTACAGAGTTTCAACAACTATGCCGTTTGTCTCTAATAAAACAAGACTCAACAATGAATCTTTACATATAAAGCATGACTTCTAATAATCTTCGTAAAATTTATAGTGAATTTCCAAAGTCAAAATAGGGGATCCAGAAATCGCTCTGTCCCTGTTTCACAAAAATTTAAACATCTCATAAAATATAACTCATATACCTGTTTCGCTTCTTCCATATGAAAATAGACTCATCAAGCTTCGATTCCATAACTTATTCATTATTTAATTCCATTTCTACTATTTTTAGTGATTTTTCAAATTCACGTCACTACTACTGTCTTAATCTATTTTATGGTAAATTTTACCTATTTCATGGTTTCCATGGATTAGCTAGTAATTTGACATACATAACACCAAATATGATCATGATTAGCCATTCCAATGGCTAATCATTACCAAGCATTTCCATACCACTCAATAACCATATCATAAGACCATATATACCAAATGATTATAATGTTATACATGCCATACTCAAAATATGCAAGCTATTATGCCAAGATGGTATACGGATAGTGTGAGCATGCCTCCGATCGTTCCCGTTTTCCGAACTGGCTTGTCAACACTACAAGGAATGAAAAGGAGGAAGTAAGCATAAATGCTTAGTAAGTTCACATACAAATAGCAAGTAACATAACCATATAAGCAAACATAAAACATCATTTGCATAATCATCACCAAGACATTCATATCACATTTTCATTTATCATCTTACCATATTGTTGTTATATCGAGTTTTCAACCCGAGGGTTAAGTACATACCTGTTCAAAGTATCCATTTCACAACACTTACCAATACGTCCCTTTCATCTTGAGTATTCCTCCATTTGAGTAGAACTTTACCCGTTGAACACATCGGAATATAATTCGGATACATGGAAAGTTTGCACATAAGTGCTACATATGTAATCAAGAAATCATGTAACCGCCCCTAAGTGAACTCGGACTCAACTCAACGAGCTCGGGCGTTCGCATCCATAAATGAACTCGGACTCAACTCAACGAGTTCGGATGCCTAGTTACATCTCACGAGCTCGAACTCAACTCAACGAGTTCGGACATTTGCATCCATAAGTGAACTCGGACTCAACTCAACGAGTTCGGATGCTCAACCATCCTAGTGACATGTCCCTTGTATCCTAATCTATTCCTAAGGTTCAAACGGGCTTTTTCCCTCGATCTCACATTTGCCGTCTTCCATGGAATATCGGAACCGATACTCGGTAGCAATTCATATTTATCAAGTAGTAAACATAATTTGCATATTACTCAACATTAACCACAAAGCATAATATTTCACGATAAAAAAATCAGCATATCATCATATCAGTTAAATAACATAAAAACATTTAAAATAATAACTATGTTACCAACATTTACATATGAACTTACCTCGTATGCGAAAATGACTATTTTTACCATTTCGTCCACAACTTGATATTTTCCCCATTTTAGCCCGAATTTTAGTTTTCCTTGCTCTATCATTTAAAATATAGTCTAATTAGGACTCACATTATTCAAATTGACCCAAAATCATATTTTGGAAAAATTACAATTTTGCCCCTAAACTTTTGCATATTTACACTTTTTCCCCAAAGCTCGTAAATTAAATTTCAGCCTATTTTCTTATGTTTTATGACATGCTGATCATTTTTCCCTTCTATGGCAACATCAAATTCTCACTCTAACATGTACTTATGACTATTAGGTATTTTTACCGATTAAGCCCTTTTGTTAGTTTTCGCTTAAAACCATGTGGCACAAGTTGTCTAACATAATTTAAAACCTCATATTCTATCATAAAACATAAAAATACACAAATTTCACCTATGGGTATTTTTCCAAATATAAACCCTAGGTTAAATTATTGCTAGCATAAGCTTAATCGAGCAACCGGGACTCCAAAAACGTAAAGAACTTGAAAAACGGGGCTAGAATGGACTTACAATCGAGCTTGGAAGCTTGAAAAGCCCTAGACATGGTTTCTCCTTGCTATATTCGGCCATGGGGTTGAAGATGAGCAAAATTGGCTTTTAATTTTGTATTTTAATTCATTTTACCCCTAAATGACCAAAATGCCCTTACTACTAAACTTTCCAAAAATTCCATCCATGTCTAATTTTTGTCCATAGACTTACAAATTGGTAAAATTTCTATTTAAGACCTCCTAATTAATATTTCAAAAGAATTTCATACTAGAAACTTCTAGAATGCAAGTTTTGCAAATTACTCGATTTAGTCCCTAATTGCAATTTAAGCAGTTTATGCATAAAATTTCTTCACTAAATTTTTACACAATCATGCAATCATATCATAGACCTTAAAATAATCATAAAATAATTATTTCTATCTCAGATTTTGTGGTCACGAAACCACTATTCCTACTAGGCCCAAAATCAGGATATTACAACTCTCCCCCCTTTAGGGATTTTCGTCCCCGAAAATCTTACAAGAAAAGTGGTCTTCACTTTTAATCTTATATTCGGTGCTGAAGAACTTGCACTTAGACTGTACCTCCAATACATCTCTTCAATTTCTCATATGATCTAAAAGCTTACAGTCTCAACTCTCAACTGTTCTTAAATTTTCAACCCTTCTCAGTTTCCCATGATATCATGACATAAAACCCGGATCTCAACTTGATTTAATGGAGACCAGAATTCCAAGAAATCCAACAATCAAAGAGACCTGAAATTCCATGAATCTGATAAGTAGGAATTCATTCAATATAGATATGATTTATAGATCTCGCCAAACATTTAACAATAGGATACATCACATTTTCCTCTTTCCGCTATGGAAATAATTCTGATATGGCCTCAAGAATAATCCTTCTCATTTCCATCCCAATATCAACACTGAAAAGGATAATTTTGATTGATCCCAATGCTCGGCTTTAACCCCTTTAACAACTCCGATTTTATGTAACATTGAATGCTCTAAACTATCACACTACCTCACTGTCTTGAAACACATCACAATTCATACAACAGTACATTACTGAAAGTCAGGAAGTCTTTGCTCAATGTAGACTAGTCTAGTTCAGACGCTTCAGTTACCAATATTCTCATCTATCCGAACTCTCTCAACATGTAATAAACTTTTCAGCTTTCACAAGATGGAAACTTTATCATTCGTAGTGACTTAAACTAATATTCAACTCTTTCTAATAAATATACACTTCTCGTTCAAACTATTTACTCTTTTATCCATACAAAATGAAATTCTATTATCAAACTTGGGAAAAATAATCCTGACATAATTGTCATATGAAATCTTTCAAATAAATAATTTACCATACAGACTGAAACTCGCGCTTTTATCACCTATGCCTTTACTGATGTCAAATCCTTACACAGAAATTAGAAAAAAATCCCAATACTAAAATCACCACATTACCAAGATCAAATTAGAAGTATAATCATATTTGACATGATTATCACGAGCTGAAGAACCCACTTCAAACATGAGTCGTAATTAACAAATTATGGAACAAAGATAACAAGAAAACCGAATAAAGAAATCCAAGATAGAGAAACCAAGAATAAAGAAATCCAGAATAAAGAGATCCAGGATAAAGAAACCCAAGATACGATACTATGCTAGAGAATCGAAAACCAAACTCATAGAGAAAATACGGAATACCCCGATAATTCTTCCAAGAAAGAAAGTCCAGAAGAAAACATCATTTAATCCCACTGAAATCAAATATAACAAGATCAATATATCTTCCCATACATATATATCAGATGAAGCATCAAGTAGAAGAAACAGAATCATAATATCATACGTATTCTCTCATCAATTCTTATCAGATGAAATGAAATAGAATTGTAACAGCCCAAAATTGACCCTAGTCGGGAAGTGGTTTCGGGACCGCTAAACCGAGTCACCGAAAGGTTTGAATGTGATGTTTATTGTCTAGAATATGTAATCATGATTGTGTGAAAATTTCAAGCTTCGATTTAGTCGATTGCATGTGAATTTAGTCAATAGGACTTATATGAGAAAATTTTAAAATGTGATAGGTCAATGCATGAGGACCTATTAGTGCATGGGGAAGAAAAAGGGGACTTGCATGTCAAATTCCCCCTCCCTAATATGTAGTGGCCGGCCATGCTATGGGTGGAAACATGTTGGGAACATGTTGGCCTAGTGAGGTATGTAGGATAAAATATAATAAGAAGTATGGGGAAAAAAGAAATGGAAAAAGGAAAGGATGTTTGTAATTGTTTCTTCCCCTCCCCATTGCCGTGAAAGTAAGAAAGAAAACAAAGAAAAAAAAGTGTCCATCTTTCTTCATTTCCCCTTGGCCGAATGTTCTAAGGAAGAAAGAAAAACAAGTTGTGTTCTTTGGTTCTTCTTGGCCGAATTGAAAGGAAGAAGAAGGGAGTGAAGCAATCGGTCATCTTAGGTCACTATTAAGGTAAGGAAGTTTGTACTAGTTTTTGAAATTTTAGTTGATATTGAGTGAGTTATCAAGTGATTTTTGTAAACCATGTTGAAATTTCGATTTTGGGGGTGAGTATGGTTTTCGGCTATAAAAGATTAATAAGGGTGATGATTGTGTTTCATGCTAAACTTAGATGAATAATGGTAGTTGCTCACATCTTGATATCTATGAGTTCCTTTCTTGGTTCTACCATAGACCCCCAAAGTATATGTTTATTGGGTGTTGTTGGAGGTTTATGATAGAAGCTAATGAGTGAGAGTTTGATAGGTACCATGAGGTTAAACTTCATGAGATTGTAAGCTTGTAAGTTGGATGATGAAATTCATGCTTTGTGAAGGTAAAAGGAGTAGAAGGAGCATTCGGCCATGAAGAAAAAAAAGAGAGCAAAGGGGGAAATTTATGATGAATTAAGTGTTAAATGGAATGAAAATGATATTATATGGGGGTATGTATATTCGGCCATATGAGTAAATATATAGATGATGTTAAATTTGATTATGTATAATGGGCATTAAGATGTGGAACATAAGAAATGTAGTATATGTGGATCTACATGATGTTATAGTTGACATTGTGCATATACACATGCATTCGGCCATCTAATTGAGTATGAAGGTGGTGTTAAATCTAATTGTGATGCCCATTCCGAAGTATATATATACATATATATACATAAGTATGCCATTCGTGATGTTACCTTTAATTATGTGTGTAATCGACTAAATGGGTAATTAGTGTGGATGGTTGCCGAATATACAAACATACATATGCATGTGTAATTGAATTATGAATGTTTAACAAGATGGTTAAACTAGTGAATTATTGATTAAGCTCAAGGAGCTAAAGGAGGAGAATCAAGCAAAGGCAAAGAAAAGATCACTGAGTAGCCGAGTTGGAACCGTCTTACCCAACACAAGGTAAGTCATTAAGCATGTAGTTGGTATTATTTCAAATGGTCATAATGTTTATGTATTGATGCTGAATGGAATGAATAAATATACATATATATATATGCATGTACGTATGTGATGATGAAATTGTTGAATGAAAAGAAAAGAGGTAAGATGTACTGAGTTGTTGATCTCGGCACTAAACGTGCGGATATAACCATTTATGACCATGAGATTGGCGCTAAGTGCGCGGGATTAAATTGTACAGCACTAAGTGTGCGATTTGACTATGTTGCACTAAGTGTGCGAAATGAATATGATGCACTAAGTGTGCGAATTGACCATGCGGCACTAAGTGTGCGAGTTTGACTATGTAGCACTAAGTGTGTGATTTGATTACGTAGCACCAAGTGTGCGAGTTGATTATATAGCACTGAGTGTGCGGACTCAATATACATTCGTGAATCATTATGGACACTACGTGTGCGACACTATTGAGTCGATCGCGGACAGCGGATCGGGTAAGTGTCTTGAGTACATGGCTAATAGGTGCTATGCTTATACTTGGTGTTGAGCTCGGTAAGTTTGAACCTATGTGACAAATATACTTGAAGTCACGTACATAAAATTTATCATAGGATGGGTGAAAGGCTGTTTAGTCGTTTGATTGTAACGAAAATAAATTGATTTATGAAAATGCTTCAATGTCCTATTGATGAGTATATGGAATGTGAATGCATGAATTGATATGAAATTGAATCGATAGGTTGGAGGAACTATGGTATGGTTCGGTATGGATGGAGTAAATTGTCTCGTTCCATTTTGTTTCCTCTTGTGATAATGTTATTGATGGATGGTAGTGCATTGCTTATGACTTACTGAGTTATAAACTCACTCGGTGTTTCCTTGTCACCCATTATAGGTTGCTTGGACTCATCTATTTTTGCGGGGTTAGGCCGTCATCGAAGTCATCACACCGGATAGCAAGTTTTGGTACTTTCTTCTTAGTTGCCTTAGAAGAACATTTTGGCATGTATAAGCTATTACGTTGTGTTTGAACTTTGGCATGTAAACTTTAAGCCATGCGAATATGGCACGGATGTTCGATTGAGTTGGATCAAGGGTAGGCATGAAATGGACCTAGTTACTTTCGTAACAGATGCTGGCAGCAGCAGTGTCATGAGATTGAAAAATCACTAAAAATAGTAGGAGTGGAATTAATTGATGAATAAATTATGCAATCGAAGCTCGATGAGTCTGTTTTCATGAGGAAGTAACGAAAAGATCATATGGGCAGTATATTAAGAGAAAATCAGATTTTTGTGGGACAGGGCCAGAACGGTTTCTGGATTCCCTGTTCCGACTTTGGAAATTCATTATAAATTAACCAGAGATAATTAGGGGTCGTACCATATATGTACAGATTCCTCTCTGAGTCTAGTTTTCATAGAAACAAACGGCATCAGTATTGAAGCCCCGTGCAGGGAGATATCCAAGTCATAATGGGCAAAGGTCAGTGTAGTCGACCCCTGCAACATGGGAGACTTTGACTAATAAACTGTACTAATTGGTCCGACCAAAAATTCTACAAAAAAAATACATAGATGGGCACGTGAGTCTAGTTTCTGGAAAAAATTACGAAACTGATTTTTGAGTTACGAAACTCAAGATATGATTTTTAAAACGACTAGTACACAGATTGGGCAGTGTCTGGAAAATAAATTTTATAAGGGGTTAAAGTCAGTTAACACCTCGTGTTCGACTCCGGTGTCGGTTTCGGGTTCGGGGTGTTACAAGAATACCCGATGAAATAGAGCAATATAAATTATAAACCAGTCAGACTACCAATGCTTTCATCCAACACCAAAATTAGAAGACATTCCCATATAACAAGAATTTCTTCAGAAGATCAATAGCCGTAGAAATATTTCTGAGAACGGGTAAACACATCTCAAAAGAGACTGCTAAATCTGTCCAGTCATAACTGTCACACTCAGATAGTTCACATTTCAAATATCATTTCCCCAACTAGTTCTGCCATCACAAATTTCATATTAAACCATTCACTAAAGAAGGTCAGTTCTGAATAAATTTTGATTTACACTTTTCTCGACCTTGCACCTGAGTAATTGGATTTACCAAAGAGAATTTCCTTCTCTAACTGGGACAGTGCATAATTCCAATAATCTTTATATCAATCCGATACTTTACTGGCTCTGACTTTACTTATCAGCTCATTTTCAATCTCTGATCATACTTATAATTATTCTATCACTGAACTCTTTGGGTTCTCAACCGGAAACTTATTCAATACAAATCTCATGAAATTCCATTATAAGTACCACTTTGGTAAGGGGGAGGGGTTGTAGGACCTCTGACTCAACTTTCTTATACATACACATATAACATAACTCCCATCATCATAGCAACATCATCAAAATCATGTCATTCATTCAGGCAATGCAACATTCATGTTGGCTTACACAAATTTTCTTATTGTCCATTTAGACAATATACTTATGCATACATTCTATGTTTTCTAGATAGCTTTACTTATCCATTCATTTAATTAAATTAATTCATGCTCATGACATCATATAAGGCCAAACAAACATAGATATTTGCATCACAATCACAACATTTATTTCGTGCATCATCATATACATATCATTACAATCATATAATTCAGTCCAACAATTTAACATAGATAAGTTCATTCCATTATAATCCTTTATCTCATAAAAATTATATATCATTAGCATTCATCAACATTAGACGTCCAAATCAAGACAAGAACATTTTCATTCGTATCATAATATTATGACTTTTATTCATACCTCTACTACTTTCTATTTATTCCATTCATCTTATCAAGTAAGCCACATACACTACATCATATGAGCATTAAGCAAATATGAATCTTTATCACATATGTATCATAAACTTTTATTCATACTTTTCTGAACCGAGACTTATCATAATCATAATTTTACTCAAATACCTTCATATAACATTGAACATGGTCAGCGCAGCTCGGTTGGAGAGTACCCTGTCTAAATAAGACGGTACTCATACGCGTCGGAAGACATCACACTATCACAGATCAGTGGCATGTATAGCTAAACTTTTACACATGCTAGGTTAGTCCGAGAACCGAATAAACCTGCTCTAATACCACAAAATGTAATGCCCCGTACCCGAGACTGTTTCCGGAGTCGAACACGAGGTGTTAACGGACTTAATTCATTACTTAAACAGCTCATACAATTCATTTTAAAATTTCCAGACAAGCTAGCTAACTGCATCACAGTAGCTTTAAAAATCATATCACGAGTTTCGAAACTTGAAATCCAATTCTGTAAATTTTTCCTGAAACTAGACTCATATATCTATCTATTAATTTTTTTCTATATTTTTTGGTTGGGCCAATTAGTACAGTTTATTAGTTAAATTATCCCCTGTTTCAGGGTTCGACTACTCTGACCTCTGTGTATTACGAATCTGATATCTCCCTGTACAGAGTTTCAATGACTATTCCCTTTGTTGCTAATAAAACTAGACTCAATAATAAATCTGTACATATAAAGCATGACTTCTAATTATCTTTGTAAAATCTATGGTGAATTTCCAAAGTCAGAACAGGGGATCCAGAAATCGCTTTGTCCCTGTTTCACAAAAGTTTAAACATCTCATAAAATATAGCTCATATACTTGTTTTGCTTCTTCCATATGAAAATAGACTCATCAAGCTTCGATTCCATAACTTATTCATTATTTAATTCCATTTCTACTATTTTTAGTGATTTTTCAAATTCACGTCACTACTGCTGTCTTAATCTATTTTATGGTAAAATTTACCTATTTCATGGTTTCCATGGATTAGCTAGTAATTTGACATACATAACACCAAATATGATCATGATTAGCCATTCCAATGGCTAATCATTACCAAGCATTTCCATACCACTCAATAACCATATCATAAGACCATATATACAAAATGATTATAATGCTATACATGCCATACTCAAAATATGCAAGCTATTATGCCAAGATGGTATACGGATAGTGTGAGCATGCCTCCGATCGTTCCCGTTTTCCGAACTGGCTTGTCAACACTACAAGGAATGAAAAGGAGGAAGTAAGCATAAATGCTTAGTAAGTTCACATGCAAATAGCAAGTAACATAACCATATAAGCAAACATAAAACATCATTTGCATAATCATCACCAAGACAATTCATATCAAATTTTCATTTATCATCTTACCATATTGTTGTTATATCGAGTTTTCAACCCGAGGGTTAAGTACATACCTGTTCAAAGTATCCATTTCACAACACTTACCAATACGTCCCTTTCATCTTGAGTATTCCTCCATTTGAGTAGAACTTTACCCGTTGAACACATCGGAATATAATTCGGATACATGGAAAGTTTGCACATAAGTGCTACACATGTAATCAAGAAATCATGTAACTGCCCCTAAGTGAACTCGGACTCAACTCAACGAGCTCAGGCATTCGCATCCATAAATGAACTCGGACTCAACTCAACGAGTTCGGATGCCTAGTTACATCTCACGAACTCGGACTCAACTCAACGAGTTCGGACATTTGCATCCATATGTGAACTCGGACTCAACTCAACGAGTTCGGATGCTCAACCATCCTAGTGACATGTCCCTTGTATCCTAATCTATTCCTAAGGTTCAAACGGGCTTTTTCCCTCGATCTCACATTTGCCGTCTTCCATGGAATATCGGAACCGACACTCGGTAGCAATTCATATTTATCAAGTACTAAACATAATTTGCATATTACTCAACATTAACCACAAAGCAGAATATTTCACGATAAAAAAATCAGCATATCATCATATCATTTAAATAACATAAAAACATTTAAAATAATAACTATGTTACCAACATTTACATATGAACTTACCTCGTATGCGAAAATGACTACTTTTACCATTTCGTCCACAACTTGGTATTTTCCCCATTTTAGCCCGAATTTTAGTTTTCCTTGCTCTATCATTTAAAATATAGTCTAATTAGGACTCACATTATTCAAATTGACCCAAAATCATATTTTGGAAAAATTACAATTTTGCCCCTAAACTTTTGCATATTTACACTTTTGTCCCAAAGCTCGTAAATTAAACTTCAGCCTATTTTCTTATGTTTTATGACATGCTGATCATTTTTCCCTTCTATGGCAACATCAAATTCTCACTCTAACATGTACTTATGACTATTAGGTATTTTTACCGATTAAGCCCTTTTGCTAGTTTTCGCTTAAAACCAGGCGGCACAAGTTGTCTAACATAATTTAAAACCTCATATTCTACCATAAAACATAAAAATACACAAATTTCACCTATGGGTATTTTTCCAAATATAAACCCTAGGTTAAATTATTGCTAGCATAAGCTTAATCGAGCTACCGGGACTCCAAAAACGTAAAGAACTTGAAAAACGGGGCTAGAATGGACTTGCAATCGAGCTTGGAAGCTTGAAAAACCCTATCCATGGTTTCTCCTTGCTATATTCGGCCATGGGGTTGAAGATGAGCAAAATTGGCTTTTAATTTTGTATTTTAATTCATTTTACCCCTAAATGACCAAAATGCCCTTACTACTAAACTTTCCAAAAATTCCATCCATGTCCAATTTTTGTCCATAGACTTACAAATTGGTAAAATTGTTATTTAAGACCTCTTAATTAATATTTCAAAACAATTTCATGCTAGAAACTTCTAGAATGCAAGTTTTGCAAATTATTCGATTTAGTCCCTAATTTCAATTTAAGCACTTTATGCATAAAATTTCTTCACTAAATTTTCACACAATCATGCAATCATATCATAGACCTTAAAATAATCATAAAATAATTATTTCCATCTCGGATTTTGTGGTCAGGAAACCACTATTCCGACTAGGCCCAAAATTAGGATATTACAAAAATAACCAAGTTGATATGCATGCCATACTCAAAGTAATGAGACTAACTATACCCAAAAGATCCAATTAATAGTGTGAGCGAGCCTCCGACGTCCTTTGATCCCTGAGCTAGCTTGACGATACTCTAAGAAAATGGAAAAGAGAAGGAGTAAGTATAAAGCTTAGTAAGCTTGCATGTAAATAATAAGCAATAAAAGTATGCATTTTCATGCACATGCATAACATAATTGGATTCCTCTCATTCTCAATATTCATTGTATTCATATCCTATCTCATTCGATTTACATATATTCAATAGAATTCAAGATCATAATTCCTTCATTCTCATCTTATCAAAGTTTTATCATTTCGTAATCACAATAACTACGAGCTTGGCGTACATACCTGTACTCTTTCAACATGTTCATACCTAAATCCTTAGACTACCCGTTGAACCACTTGGAATACTAAGGGATACTTAGGGATTATATTCACATAATAGGGTGCCAATGTCATATCCCGGATATGGTCTTACATGAGCCACATATCGATGCCAATGCCATGTCCCAAAAATGGTCTTATGTGGAATCACACATATCGAAGCCGATAGTCCAGCTATGGTCTTACATGATGTACTTATATAGATGCCAATGCCATGTCCCAGACATGTTCTTGTATGGGATCATGTAATGATGCCAATGCCATGTCCCAGATATGGTCTTATACGGGATCTCATCAACCCAATATCATAATATGTATGCCCTAAGTATTCCTAAGGTTCAACCAACTTTTATCTCCTCAAATCTTCATCGGACAACATCAATAATACTCATGAAGACAATATACAATTCATGCAACATTAAGTGTTAAACATATAATAAAATGCTATATCAATTACACACAAACTTACCTTGGTACAAAATATGGACAATTAGTTCGATTTAGTCCAAGATCTTGTTTTTTCCCCAGTCTAGGCCCAGACTCCGTTTTTCTTGATCTATAATAGAAAATTTCACTTATTTAATTATCACATTATCCAAATCAGCCCATAAATCATACTTTGGCAAAATTACAATTTTGGCTCTAAACTTTCACATATTTACACTAGTCTCTAAGCTTGTAAAGTAAAATGTGTCCATTTTCTTTGTTACCCAAGCCTAGCCGATTCATAATCCCTCTTATAACAGCCCACATTTTTCATCAAATCACATTTTTAACACCTATTTTTACATGTTTTACAAACAAGTCCTTTTTGGTGTTTTCATGAAAAATCACTTAGAAAAAGATGTTCATTTAACACCAAACTTCCATATTCCTCCATTAATCATCAAAATACATGCATGACACACATGGGTAAACTTTTGAACATAAACCCTAGTTCAAATAAAGGGTAGAAATAGCTAAATCATGCTTCAAGGATCTCAAAAATGAAAAGAACATTAAAAACGAGGCTAGGATTGACTTACTTTCAAGCTTGAAAATTTGAAAAAGCCTGGCTATGGAGTGCTTGAGAATTTCATCTAGGGCATGGAGAAGATGAGTAAATTTTTCTTGATTTTCCCTTTTTATTATTTTATTAACCAAATGACCAAAATGCCCTTTTCACTAAACTTTCAAATTTTATCCATGCATGCCCATTTTTGTCCATAAAAATAGAAATTGAGAAATTGCTAATTAAGGACCTATAATTAATAATCAAAAGCCATTGCATACTAAAAGCTTCTAGAAACACATACTTTGCAACTTATTCAATTTAGTCCCTAAAGTCAAATTGGACACTTTACTCATAAAATTTCTTCATGAAATTTTCACACAAGCATGGAATCATATCATAGACCTCGTAATAATCATAAAATAATGATTTTTACTTCAGATTTATGGTCTCAAAACTATTTTTTTGATTAAACCCTAATTTGGGATGTTACAAGTTATGTAATTTTTAGACTCTCCCTACTTTTTGGATTGTTTGGTTTAAATTTTTTGTTTGGTTGCGTTATGATTTCTAAAACTACAACGACTCGACAAAACACCAATTTCAAGTAACAAATGTTAAAATTTGAAAATATGAGCATGGTTTTGTTTTAAACAATTTTTTTCAATCTTTCGTTGCTAAATGATTTGGTTAACCTTAAAGGATAATATGTAACGGTTTGAGTAATAATTATATAAATGAATACATTTTAAACTTCGACATTTTATCGAAATATCATCGATTTCAAAACCCTTTGTAACACTCTCAAATTCGGCCATAACATCTAAGTCGAGTTTGAGGTGTTACAAAATAAACTAATCTACACAAAAGAGGTCACTTTGGCGGCATTTTATTTCAACTAATCTATTTAAAATATTAGACATTCTTAATTAAAACCTAAAGCCAAAATCTAAATTTATTTGTTTCAAAATATTTCTCTTAATTTCATTTTTCAATCAAATTAAAAGATAATAGTATATATATGTATATATATTTATCCCAAAACAACATACAATGATGTTGGCAAATATAATAATAGTTGAATAAATCATAAACCATAAACAACTTCACATAAGACATTAAATTTAAACCAAAATAATTTGAATAAAGGTAAACCTCATCTCAAGATATCGGACACGCCATTAATATTTCATCTTTGGACAAAATATTAACTTGTAAGTGATATATTGGTGTAATAATCAAACATTAACAATAAGAACATGTCGAACCATAAATCTTCCTTTGGGCCAATTTATTGCTCACATGTAAAATCGAATAATTGTCACATGTTTATTACCATATTTTCACATGTAATATTATTAACCTTCATTTAGCCCGATCAATATTAACATAACTTAAGTTACATGCACACAACATTTTATATTTTAAAACAAGATAATTTATACAAAAAAAATCACTTTGGTGACTTATTACTTCAATTAAGTTATTTAAAATATATATAAATATACCAATATTCAAATTTAAAATTTCTCCAATAGTCAAATGTCAAAACTATTTTTTTATTGCTTTATAGACCCAAAATAACCCAAAATAAGGTTGCCTTAATAATGCAATAAAAAACCGAAAACCATAACCTTTGACCCTTTTTTTTTTCAAAATCATATATATCAAAACCAAACAGAAATAATATAGTGGTTCAAAGCCAAAATAATTAACCATAACATGTATTTATAATGTTGACATAGACAAAAAAACACCAAAGCATTTCACACAT